>NC_056729.1:280294112-280331018 GCF_019279795.1 Protopterus annectens | reverse complement strand
GTGAGTGTTACAAGTAACTAAATGCAAAAACAACAAACAGTAACTTTCTTTCAAGTGAAACAAGGAAATAAGTACAGTAAGCAATGCAGATATCACTAGCGATCCACAGAAGCGCTGAGAAGTTGATTAGGTGGAATTAGCTTCCATGGAAATAACAAGCAAACAAACAACAAGCATATAAACAAAGCTAGATTCAGCAGGCCTGGATCTAGTCTATGCTAGAGCAAACAAGGTGTACCAATTTCAGTAAGATACAGTTCAAATATTCAGGCACTATAAACCTTTAACCAGAAATTCCCAGCTCAGAAGGGCAGAGTCCAGCCTCTTCTCCCACAAGAGTGCAGACCACGAACCTTCTTAATGTAAAATAACTGGCCTGAAGCCCAAGTGCCTAAACCAGAACTAATGCACTTGGACACTGGGCTCTCAATCAGCAGTTCCCAACTTAGAAGGATGAAAGCTACCTGTCCTGCCACCACAGTGCTTGCCACAAACCTTCCTAATGTAAAACAACTGGTCTGAAGCCCAAGTGCTTAATCCAAAAGACTTAGAATGATAGCTACACTTTTAATCAAGTTACAACCAAGCAGTAATAAATACCATTGAATACTTTAGAGAATGTCTGGATTAGTGCTCAAGTTACACAAACAAAGCTAGATCCAGCAGGCCCGAATCCAGTCTATGCCACAGCAAACAAGGCACCAACTTCAGTAAGAAACAGTTCAGATATGCATGCACTATAAGCCTTTAACCAGAAATTCCCAGCTCAGAAGGGCAGAGTCCAGCCTCTCCTCCCACAAGAGTGCAGACCACGAACCCTCTTAATGTAAAATAACTGGCTTGAAAGCCCAAGTGCTTAAACCAGAATTCATACACTTTTAGAATAACAGACACTGAGCCCTCAATAAGCAGTTCTCAACCTAGAAGGATGTAAGCTACCTGTTCTGCCACAACAGTGCAGACCACAAACCCTCTCAGTGCAAAACAATTAACTGGTCCGAAGCCCAAGTGTTTAAACCAAAAGGCTTAGAATGAGTTACACCAAGCAGTAATAAATACAATTGAGTATTTTTAAGATGATGCAAAAGTAAAATGAAGTAGGTAGAAACACAAGTACAGTAAAAGCAGATGAATTTTTTTTTTTTTTTTTTTTTTTTTATCTGAACAAGTGCTGAGATCAAAGAAACAGATTTGAGTGCTGAAACTAGAAAACTGGCTAGTTATAAGAAAAAAACAAGCTAGAAGGCTTCCCTCAAACACAGAAGGGCTTGGGGCCAGAAGCCTACAAATAGTCTATACCACTTAACAAGAAAGGCAGGAAATAAGCTTATTTTTTTCTATTTCCCAGATGCTCTCTTTGTACACAGTAGGAGTGCCTGAAATCAGAATATGATCTCACTGCACTCAGTTGAGTGAGCAAATGGGATGGGCCCAGAGGCAGGCTGAGGGGCGGGCAGTTTCAATGCCACTAAGATTAACACCAAAACAAAAACACGGAGGGTGGGTGGGAATAACTGAAGAGCAGAATAACTTCAGTTAAATATTCCTTCAACACTCCTTCATACACAGTTTAAATCAAATTAAATACTGTATTTTTTTAAAAAAAGTGCAGATAAAGGTACTTAAATTCTCTTATACATCCAGTTGAATATAACCAAGTTCTTAGCTGGCCAAAGCTGAGGTTTTAAAGCAGGAATTATTTCACAATGCACCAGTTAAATATGCAAGGACAGGAAATCAAAGAATGTGGCTACCCCCACACCTGTAATTACTAGCAAATAACAAAATTCAGCCAACACTAGCTTCAGTTCATGTTACTGAAGAGCAGAATAACTTCAGTTAAATATTCCTTCAACACGCCTTCATACACAGTTTAAATCAAATTAAATACTGTATTTTTTTAAAAAAAAAGTGCAGATAAAGGTACTTAAATTCTCTTATATGTCCAGTTGAATATAACCAAGTTCTTAGCTGGCCAAAGCTGAGGTTTTAAAGCAGGAATTATTTCACATGCACCAGTTAAATATGCAAGGACAGGAAATCAAAGAATGTGGCTACCCCCACACCTGTAATTACTCAGTGATTACTTCATTGTTTATGTTTGCTCTGTCATGCAGTAGCTTCCTCATTCTCTTGCATGGTTTGGTTATGGCTGGTGTTCACCATGCCAGATTCCTGCGTGTATGGCATTGTGTCTTGTTTTAATTTAGGATTGCATAATCCAAGCATTCCTGGCAGTGTTCATGGAATGGCTGTATTACAGGTTCTGAGGTGTGGCCCATATTTTGCACCTGCACAGGACCTTTAATGGATTCCACATCAGTTTGGAGGAGTGCAAATATTGCTTTACACATGTTTTCCACTGTGGTTTTCTGGCCAGGGACTGTGGTCAGGATTTGTATATCCAGTGTGATTACTCTATGGTCTGGTTTTACCAGTGAGCAATACACTTATCGTCTTGCCATCCAGTACCCATGTTGCTGATTATCACATCCAGTATAATTACCCCTCTTGTGGGAGTGGTACATTGTTCCTGGGCCTTTTGGTTTATGGATTCTATGAACTTTTGTCCTACACTGCTGGAGATAGTATAATGCTCCCAGTCTATGTCTGGGTATTTTCAGTCACCCAATATAATGTGGTTTGGAGGACTTGATATATTCATGTATTCCAGCATAGGCCAGGTGCAGTTCCTGGTGTTGGGACAGTAGTCTATAGGACGGCTATAAACTGGGGGGCAGTTTTAGCCACTGTTACTTGACCATGGCTAGTCCATGCTGCTTTTTCTTGTGGTACCAACATGGGGGTGTGGTTATCCTTGACAATTCTTGCTAGTCACCCTCCTTTTGTAGCTTGCTCCATGTTTTGAGGCTGTACAGCACAGTATGAGGTGTAACCTGGTAGTGTTAGGGTGCTGTTGTGAGCCTTGGCTCAGTTTTCTGTTACAGCGCAGATATCACCATTCTCCATACTGGGTGAGTTTAGACTGCATGCATCTTGCTGTTTCAACTTATCCCTTATCTTATTCTTATCCCTGGTGCATCATGTCATGCTCAGCATGTCATCCCAGACTGGCACACATTGGAACCCTTTTGACTAACTGCAATACTTCCGTCAATTATTGCACTTGATCATCTCATTGTCATGTTGTGGCATGATGCTTGGCAAGGGTAGGATGTTAGTCAGGGTCCTCAGGTGTGCATATAGTACATGGTGTTACATTACTTAACACATAGCATTCATGCCTCAGGTGGTGCTGCAGGGCTGCCTCTGTCGGATGCGCATATTACACTTCCCTGTACATGTTTGAGGGCAGGTTGTGTCATGCTAGGCATTCCTGTTACTATATGAGTGAGTCAGAGAGGGGTATCATTCCCAGGGTTCCTACTGAGCCAGTGTATGTACTATGCGTTGCCTCTTTGCCAAGGCCAGGGCATACTGGGCACACCTCCTTCTGCCTACTGGGGCAGGCTCAGGTTGTTCCTCCTCCGAGTCACACTCTGCCTGATGGCCTTGGCAATGGTGGGGGGCTGTTTGGCCCGGCCCTATGCTGGTCCTGCTGCAGCTGTTTTTGCAAGATCATATTATATAGCATAGCACATACCATGACAATTTGGGTACATGTAGTTGGTGTGTACTGCAAGGTTCCACCAGATGTGTCCAGACACCAGAACCGTGACTTGAGCAGCCCAAACACACGCTCTATTACATTACGTGTTTGTGTGTGTGCCTCATTATGGCGTTCCTGTTCAGGTGTGTGTGTGTTTCTGATGGGTGTCATCAGCCACGGCTCCAGTGCATAACCTGCATCCCCCACTAGGTGTCCATGCGGGATGTCCCCATTGGCAAATGTCTGGTAGAGCTGCGTCAAATGCCAGATGTGGGAATCATGGTAGCTCCCAGGACAGCCAGCACACACATTCATTATTATGCCCTGGACATCACACACGACCTGGCAGTTGATGGAGGGGAAGCCCTTGCGGTTGATGTATGCCCTACCCCGCTCACCGGCTGGTGCTTTGATGCGTATGTGCGTGCAGTCTATTGCACCCAGTACCTCAGGGTATTCCGCTATTTGCTGGAAGAGACGCATATTGCTGGCCAATACCTCACGGGCATTGGGGAAATATACATGATCACCGACATGTGCTGACATGGCATCCAGGAACTGGTGAAGTACCCTGGAGGCTGATGCCTGTGATATCCCCATCATATCACCAGTTGGTCTCTGGAAGGTACCTGTTGCTAGTATTCTTAGGCCAACACATACCACTGGGATGGGTTCCCCTCTGTTGGTTCTGTGTGTGAGGCATGGCCTGCACAGCTCCACTATTTGCTGCAGGAGGTCTCTGTCCACTCTATAGCGCTCTACTATCTCCAGCTCATGTAACCCATGGTAGGTGACCCTGGGCCTGTACACTCTTCTCCGTCTCCTCACTGTGGGTTGTCTGGCAACATCTGCATTGTCACCACCCTCAGCAAGTTGCCTATGTCTCATTATGACAGCTATGGCAGCCCCTAACATTTCTGCTCTGAGTTCAGCTTTTTCAGTTTTCACTTCTGATAACTTAACTACTGTCTTGCAGTGTCTCTTGAGAGAAACATCCTGCACTGCTGTTTGCAGAGTTTTAAGTGCTGGGCTGGGCTACTATTCTGCCTGTGTAATTGCCTGCATCTAATTGTTTTCACCTGCTAGCTCCAGCAGTATTCCCTGCTAGCTCCCTACAAAATCTGTTGCTTCCTTTTTCCTCTCTGTTTCCTCAGGGAGGAGCCGTGTGCAAACCAGCAGAAACACGCTCACAGTGGCTTACACGCGTGCACACATGCTTACACGGTTCAGAATCTGCTTATTTGGATTAAAATGCGTGCACGCCCACGCAAACAGTGTTAAACATCTCCCAACACGCTCCCACATGCTCAGTCTGTCTTACACGCGCGCACACTGCCTTACTCGCGCTTCATGGCGTGCACACGTGCGCATACACATCCAGCAAGAAACTTTGGTGTAGGCAACAGTGTACACCTTCCATTTCTTGACTTTCTCATGCTTAGTTAGTGGCACACCTCTTTCCATGATATCTGTTTGACATCTGTCATGTAACTCTGACCTCCAATGAACTGCATTCCTTTCTACCATTCCCCCCTGTGATGTCACCTATCTCCTACTCTGTTCCTCCCCCTTCTGTAACTCTTACACTACTCAGACTGTGCTCATTTGCTATGTGACAGTGGAATTCAGTATCCTTACACTCATTTGCATCAGATTGCCTACTAATGCTTAGTTACATGTCTTAGACTCAGCTTCCCCCCTTAGCAACCACTACACGGTGGCCATGTTGGTTTTGGTCTACTGGTCCCTGCATTGACATTCCATGTATTGCATAAAACCTACATTTGTAGGTTTAAAACCTTCGTTTTTATGTTTTATACAGCGCATCCCGTTTGCATGGGGCTGCACTGGGTTTAAACATCGGCAATTGCCGAAAAAAAAAATATATTTTTAATATATTTGCATCAGGTTACTTTGCCAATGGCCACATATTTGGCCATTGGCATGCTGCCTGACACATATGCACCCTTTATTTGGAGCTGACATGGCTCTATTACAGTTTTTGCAGAAACGTACTCAGTTGTCAACTGAGTACATTTCTGCAGCTAAAACGGCTCTTACACGGGCTGTTCTGGGCTTCCTGGATCGCTAATCAGCCTCATTTGCATGCTATTCGGCTGCAAGTGAGGTGATTAGCTTATCCACGCCCACTCCATGTAAGAGTCGTTTTAGCTTGTCTCTTACACGGACTTTGGGCTGTTCCTGGATCGCGAAGGCTGCATGGAGTCCTACTCTACTCTTAGACTCCGTGCAAGCCTTCGTGAATCCGGCCCTATATTTTTTTAAATTATTTTTTGACTTAAGACAAGTTTAATTTCGCTACTTCTACTACCATTGTCTGATCTGATTAATATACCGTGATTAACTATCTATCTATCTATCTATCTATATATATATATATATATATATATATATATATATATATATGTGTGTGTGTGTGTGTGTGTGTGTGTGTGTGTGTATATATATATATATATATATATATATATATATATATATATATATATATATATATATATATATATATATATATATATATGGATTGAAAATCTTCCACACAGAGAAGTTTCTTAAAGTGTTTTTTTTACTTACAGTTAGTGTTCTCCCCTCTCTTCCCTTCCCCAAAGCATTTTTCTGAACATTAATGACAGAAAGTAGGGCATATACTTTAGAGCCCCCCACACATAAAACAAATTTTGAAAAAAATCCAATATTTCCAGATGTTCTTCTTCTGTCACATGTCACAAATAATTATTGCATTGTAATCTCACATTGTTTCTGATTTTATTACTGCTCTTCTCCATCACCCAGATGTTATCTCTGGTTCATTTCCAACATACTCTTGATTCTAGTCAACTCTCGTGCTCTCTTCTTTCTCTGCAACATTTTTCATTGAAATAATGGAAAAGGTTTCACAGGTACATTATCACTATGGTCTTTATTACCAACAAGAAGCAGAATCTCCTTCTGTTTCACAGCTCAATTTTTGTTGGACAAATTTGTGTATTTCTTCTTAACATGTATTTCATTAAAAAATGATTTGCCCCTCCAGGGAAGAATCTCATGAAGCCAGCTGGATACAACAGTTTAGATCTCACACCTGTGTCATGACATTTTCTGAATAGTGGAGTGAATTTACTTCTCTTTTGGCTTGTTATAATAAGTAATCATTCTCCACAAATACACTGCTATCCCCCACTTTTAGTATTTTGTCCTTCTTCCACAGATTCATTAGAAAAAACTCCTTCTGCTGGTAGGATTGCATCCTTACTATTATAGGTCTAGGTTGTTTACTTATGGCTAGTGTGATGCCCGTGCACTGGCCCAGCAATCAAGGAGCCTCAATCCTCATGGGTCTATATCAGAACATTGAAGTTTTAAAACTTCGAATGTTCTAATATCGACCTATTTTAATCAAAAGCTAAAAATTGCGAAGCTGTAGAACACTGAATTTTTTCCTAGGGAAAGAATTCAGTTGGCCGGTTCTGTGGCTTCACTATTTTTAGTGCTGTGGTGGAGATTTACGGGTCGGGTTCAGGTAGGTGTATGATTGTGTAGTTGCTAGGATTAGGGTGCAGGTTAGGTGAGTTAGGGTTAGGGTGCAGGTTAGGTGAATTAGGTTTAGGGGCGGGTTAAGTGAGTTAGGGTTAGGGAGTGGGTGACGTGAGTGTGCAATAGTGACGGACCTTAGGGTTAGGGTTTGGGTTAAGATAAGTGGATAGATAGTAGTGAATGTATAATTTAGTGTAGGGCTAGTTGTAGGATTATAAGTGTATGTGTGTGTATTGATGTTTTTTAGGTGTGCTTGTGTTATGTGTATGTGTTTCGGAATAGCAAATTTTTTCCCCAAGGAAAAACTTCGCTGTTCTGAATGTTCGATATTATGTGGTTTAGATATTTTAAGTTAGATGAAATAGCATTCGTTATTTTCATCTTTCGATAACATGATATAAACGCATCCTCACCACTAACACCAGTGAGGGGTGTCCACAATGGGAAGGATAACAAATGCACACACACAGTAAAGTACAATTTCCCTTAACAGCACACAGAGATCACAGACAGTCTGGGTCTGGTTTCTCACTTTCTCTACAGATCCCCAATAAGACTTCCCACTGGCACAGCTATAGGGTCCAGATCCCAGCCTAATGGTCAAGCTAAAACCTCCAGCAAGTTCTCTGTCCAACCAGTGCTTCATGTCTCTGCCCAAGTAGCTGACACACACACACACACACACACACACACACACACACACACACACACACACACACACACACACACACACACACACACACACACACACACACACACACACACACACATACACACACTTTGAGATATGAGTTATATACAAACACACAGACTCTCCTGGGGAAGGCTGGCACAGGATCTTCAGCTATGCCCCTTATGCCCAGACTATATGGTAGTACCACTTGCCACCAACCATTAATAGCAGCTACTAAGGCCCTTATCAAAGGGTGTCCAATTATTACTGCGCAATATTATTATCCAAATGGTAAGTGTGTTGAACAGCAAGGCTTATTTGGGGTGGCTTGGACAGTATCACTATATACATGCAATGTACACTAGAGCTTAAATTATCTCTACATAAAACAGCCACAGTTGAAAGGTTTAAAAATATTTAATAATAAATAATAAGAACACAAGACAATACTTCTTACTACACAGTGCTAGTCAAGAGTTCAGAGATGACAGAAAAATGCTTAAAATAATACAGTAGAATAGTTCTGACATCAATACAGAATAACAGCTAGACTAGACTTTCTATTTCCTATCTAGCAAAAACAGTTCTAAAATAAACTTACATATAGAGCAAAGCAGTGATGGTAATGTTGGATGTTCTGAAGACAAATGCAAAACTGCTCTGAGTCTCTCTGTCCTTAAATTGACTGCACAGTACTACTGACTCATTTCAGATTACATCATTTTTTCTCTGGTTCCCAGGGTAAAAGAAACTCAGAGTTTAGCAGCCTTTTTGATCTTGCACCTGGTCAGGAAGCTACAGCAATAAAAGACATTATACATGCAAATTCTAGCAATTAACTCTGGTCTCAAAACAATAGCAAGAATTGATTCATCCAGACATCTCACCTCTGAGTTTTGAGATCAAACAATTATACAATGCTTGACTTATCAGCTTTCTTCCAGCAGAGTGCAATGTGGTTAATTTTTTTTTCTACAAACTTCTATCTAGCTAGGCTGGCAGCCTTCACATATCCCCCCCCCCCGGAGAACTCAAGCTAGTTTTTCAAGTGACCCTTGAGAAACATTGCTAGAGAGGGTTAGGTCTATCTGAGTATACCTTACCCCATTCATTGTATTGAGACGCCATCTGCATTGGCAGTGCTAACCCCACTGTGGTGCTGCAGTGACATATATGCTTGCAGCCCTAGGCTCCATCTTATCATCTTAGCATTTTGCTGGCTGGCTCTGTGTAACCATGTTAGGGGACTGTGGTCTGTAACTACAGTGATTTTTTTTCCCATACAGATAAGGCTGAAGTTTCTGCAGTGCCCACACTATGGCTAGACTTTCCTTTTCTACAGCTGCATAGCATTCATCCCTGGGTTGGAGCCTACGACTGAGATAAACCACTGGGTGCTCTTCTCCCTCTGAAGAAATCTAGCACAGGGGATCCTCCCAAAGCTTCTTTAAGCTTCTGGAATGCCTGCTTACATGCTGTTATCCACACTGCCTTATCTGGCCTGTTCTTCCTTGTCAGGTCTGTGAGGGGAGCAGCTATGGTACTATAACTGGGGACAAAGTTTCTGTAGTACTCTGCTGTCCCTAAGAATGCCCTCACCTCATTTTTGGTAACAGGTGCAGGCCATGCCTGAATGGCTTCCACTTTGACAGGTTCTGGCCTAATCTTACCACTCCCCACTCTATGTCCCATGTAGGAGACCTCTGCCATACCCACCTGACATTTGCATGGCTTAATGGTCAACCCTGCCCTCTGTAGTCTGCCCAGCACCTCCCTGACATGTTGAAGGTGCTCTTGCCAGGAATGGTTGTAGATGGCAATATAATCTAGGTAAAACGTCAAAAAACAAAAAACAAACTGATGAAAAAACCACCCTTGCAGGTCCAGCACCTTTAGACTCCTGGATTCAGATGGATGTATGTAAAGATTCTTTGTAATCCACAGATTATGTTGTGAAACAAGAACGCCCATAAATGAAAAAACAAATAAAAATTTTATTAAGCTTAAAAACAAGCTTTTCGTCAGCGCTCTGCACCAACTTCCTCAGAAAACAAACTGCACCACACATTTGTCTCACTATATATACATCACTACTTCACTCAGATGCGCCCCCTAGCGGCTCCCCTTTAAAAAAACACATAATTACACTTTGAAATTTTTAACTAAAAAGCGGCCAAAATATTCAACAATTTGGTATCTGCTACTCGTACTTGCCGTCAATGCTGGTAAACCTATAATGCTCCAAATATTCAATTTTAAAGCCACCATAGTTACATATAAGTACAAATGATCAAAAGTATCAATAACCACAAGAAAATATAATATATATATAAATAAGTAAAAACGTGGGAAGAAAATTCCCACAAGTGTTAATATAAACATTGGTATAAACAATGAGTGATAAACACAAAAATAAAAAAATGATAAAACACAAACATGTATGTATTCCCGAGTGGCATTTAGCCACTCCAGGGGGCTTCACCTCACTAGGCTTCTCAATTTGAGGAAGCAACTGATGGAGAGCATACTGTTAAGTCCAGGTAAATGGTAAGCTTCCAACTTAAGTTGCCACATCAACTCCTTGCACTCTAGTCTTAAAGAGTCGGGTCCCCCTATATGCTCTTGGTGTAGCTGGTCGATCACTGAAAATGAGAATTCATGCCCTGGATTATCTAATATGTGTTTGGCCAAAGCATTGTTGACCTTCCCCTTCCTGATGGCATATAAGTGCTCGTATACCCGTTCCTGTAGTTTCCTATCAGTCTTGCCGATATAGAAGCCTGGGCAAACCGAACACTGAGCTAAATATACCACCCGATTACTGGCACAATTGAATCTTCCTTGTATGAGATACTTCTTGTCCCTTATGGAAAAAGCTGAACTTGATTTAATATATCTGCAGTACCTGCACATGTTACATTTAAACATCCCAGATCTGGGGGAGGCACCAGCAACTTTGGACTCCAGGATGTTTTTGATGTTGAGGCCCCTCCTAAAAGTGACCTTAGGGGGGGATAATAGTCCAAATGTTCCTGTTAACTTGGTGGTTAATAAGCGCCAATTTTTCTTTATAATGGACACAGGTCTGTGAGGGGAGCAGCTATGGTACTATAACTGGGGACAAATGCTCCTGCTAGGATATGATCTATCAGCCTCTGGAAAGTTGCTGGGGCATTTTTCATCCCAAAGGGCATCTTTGTGAACTCATACAAGCCAAACAGAGTCACAAAGGCTGACCTCTCTCTAGCACTGGAAGTCAGGGGCACCTGCCAGTAACCCTTGGTAAGATCAATGGTTGTAAAATACTTAGCCTCACCCAGCTCCTCTAGGGCCTCATCTGTCCTAGGCATGGGGTAAGCATCTGACTCTGTATGACTATTTAATTTCCTGTAGTTCACACAGAACCTGGCACTGCCATCCTTCTTTGGCACCAGCACCACTGGAGAGGACCAGGGACAGTCTGACTTTTGAATTACCCCCTAGTTCCAACATTTTTTGTCTCTCCTCCCTCAGAGTCTGTTTGACTCTCTCAGGCACCTTATAAGAGGCCTGCCTAATAGGCCTTTGGGGTCCTGTATCCACCTGGTGCTGCAGCAGATGGGTACATCCTGGTTTCCCAGTTAACATGTCCCCAAACTCCTGTAACATTGCTTGGATTTCTAAAACCTGGGTAGGAGATAGCTGCTGGGACATAGCTACCCCTTCCACTGAGGTATCAGCCCGAGCCTCACTGAGGAGATCAATCACCAGATCTCCCTCAGACTCCTCCTGAAATCCACTGCAAATACTCAGTACAAGGGCCTCCCTATCATGGTAAGGTTTCATCATGTTAACATGGTAAAAGTTGTGCCCCTGTCTTCTGCCTAGCTGTTCCACCATGTAGTTAACATCATTTACCTTTCTTACACCTTAAGTGTCCCTCCCACACTGCTTGCAGCTCTTTGTGTCTCACAGGAATGAGAACCATTACCTGCTGCCCTACAGAATATGCTCTACCTCAAGCATTCCTGTCATACTATACCTTTTTCTGTTGTTGGGCTTCTGCCAGGTTCTCCTGGCCCAAGTCCATGAGTTCTCTGAGCCTTGTCCTGAGGTTTAGGACATATGACACAACAGACTCCTTGTGAGATTCACACTCACCTTCCCACTCATCTCAAATTAAATCTAGAGGTCCTATCACCCTATGTCCATACAGAAACTCAAAGGGTGAAAAACCTGTGGATTCCTGGGGAACCTCTCTGTAACTAAATAGATGGGGCAAATATTTGTCCCACTCCCTTTAAAACTGGTTTGCAAATGCCCGTAGCATAGACTTGATTGTAGAGTTTAACTTCTCAGCAAGACCATTAGTCTGGGGATGGTAGGGGAGGTCTTCAGGTGTTTCATCCCACAATACTTCCACAGACAAGCCAGCAGGTCTGACATGAAATTGGCACCTCTGTCAGTCAGTATTTCATTTGGGAAACCTACCCTGTTGAAAATCTCTAACAAAGGATTTGCCACCTTTTCTGCCACAATGGAGGAAAAAGCCACCGCCTCAGGTTATCCTGCAGCATAATCTACCACCACTAGGATATACTTTTTTCCTATGGAGCTTGGGGTACTCGGAGACCCCACAATATCCATAGCTACCCTCTGAAATGGTTCCTCAATCACAGGCAATGGCATCAAAGGAGCTCTCACCTTGTCTCCTGCCTTGCCTACCTTTTGGCACTGCTCACAGGTCCTGCAGTACCCGGTTATATCTCTGGAAATTCCAGGCCAATAGAAGTTCTGCATAATACATCTCTTTGTAAATTTTATGCCCATATGACCTGCAAAGGGAATACCATGGACTATGGCTGGAAGCACCAGATGGTAGGCTCTAGGCACTAACAACTGCTGTATTCTCTCACCTTCTAGCCCTCCCTCAGGGGTCCACTCTTTATACAGTAACCCTTTGTCCAGTATACAGATTCCCCCTTCCCTTGAGAATCAGGTGCCTCACTAGCTGTCTGCCTCAAACCTTGCAATGTAGGGTCTGAGAGCTGAGCTTGTCTCAACTCTGTCTTTGTAACCCTTTCCAGCTCCCATTCCACAGAAAGTCTGGCATCCTCTGACAGCAGTGCTTCATTGTCAGCCTGGCTACTACTACTCACCTATATCTTTGCAGTCACTCTGTTCAAGGGAACATCAGTATTCGCAATCAGCTTTAGCTCACCTTCAGTCTCACTGCTACAGAGTAGCTCCCTCCCTGAAGTAACCACCTCACCAGTCCTAGCTGCAAGTATCTAAATTGTCTGGGTCTCCCCCAGGCTACCAGACCCACATGTTTGTCTCAAAGCCTGACTGTGTGTAACTGCATAAACACATGTTACTGCCTCATTAAAATCATTCCCTAGACAGACATCTGCAGGATGGTAGTTCGGTACCCCAATTGTCTCAAGACAACCTACTATTGGCATTTTGTCTTTCCCACTTACTGGCTCTCTCACCTTTTGTTCCCCACCTTGCCTTCATGGGCATCTGTATGCCACATGGTCCCACTGGTTGCATTCAAAACATTTAACCCTAGATCCTGGATGTGTACCTGGACTAGTGACTTCCGCTGCTATTGGCAGATTTTGTTGGGGCAGTCTAGGATGCCCACCGTGAGTTCCTTTAGACCCATGAGCAATACTGGGGAGCCCTTTTCTATGCATGGATGCCCTGCTTGCTAGGTATAGGTCTCCCTTCTTTCCCAACTTCTCTGAAGTAGCACATTGTCTATCAGCTAACCAGATCCTCATGTCCTCAGGCAAAGTGCTAAGGGCTTGTTCCCTCACCAAAAGGTCTGCCAGCCCTTCAAAAGTGGTGACCTGACATCCACTCACCCACCTATAAAAATAAATGATCAGTTCAGCAACATATTCACACACACTTTCATCTGCCTTGTGTCTATGCTCATGAAACTTTTTCCTATAAGTTTCAGGTGTTAGCTTGAAACATTCTAACAAGCGATTCTTAACAGCAGTGTAATCAAAACATTCACAATCAGTTAATTTAGGCAGCACAGTTACAGCTTTACCACAGAGTAAGGGGGTCAGGAACTGTACCCAAAGCCTTTGGTCAACATCATACTGTTTACATACCCTCTCAAACATATGAATGAAGCTATCAAAATTATCCCCCTCTGTAAAATGTGAAAGAAATTTACTGACCTTTTGTGCTTCTGGGGTCCAGTTACTCCCTTCCCCATTACTTCCACGAGCATCTCCTTTTCATGCTGCATTTGCAACTCCTTTTCCACAGCTTCCATTTCCAAATGCCTGGCCTCCAACTCAAGTCTTTTTAGCACCAGATGGATTTTTAAGTCCTTTGCACAAAGGTTGAGCTGTCCATTCTCTGAGTGTTGTATATCTCCACAGCCAGTCTGATCATCCTCCTGGTTGCTGTTTATGATGCAGCTGTGACCAAAGCTGCAATCATGTCTGCCTTAGTCAGGTTTCCATGCACCAGTCCCTTAGCCTGGCACATCTCAGCCAGCTGGCTCCTTGTCAGCTTTCCGTACTCCTCTTCTGACATGCTTGGCTGCTCTGCCTGAATAACTAATCTAACAAAAGAAATAAAACAATTGTGATATGAACTCTGAACATTCACTAGGTGGCTGATTTAGAGTACAAAAACACCTTCAGGGATCACTGTACACAAGCTACAGGAATTCCCTATCCACACCACTACAAGCCAATTGTTAATCAATTAATATGTGGTGTAGATATCCCACCACTGCCAAACAATTTAATATGTGACACCCGTGCACTGATCCAGCAAACAAGGAGCCTCAATCCTCACCACTAACACCAGTGAGGGGCATCCACAATGGGAAGGATAGTAAATACACACACAGTAAAGTACAATTTCCCTTAAGAACACACAGAGATCACAGACAGTCTGGAGCTGGTTTCTTCCTTTCTCTCCAGATCCCCAATAAGACTCCCCTCTGGCACAGCTATAAGGTCCAGATCTCAGCCTAGTGGTCAAGCTAAAACCTCCAGCACCCTCTGTCCAACCAGTGCTTCATGTCCCTGCCCAAGTAGCTGACACACACACACACACACACACACACACACACACACACACACACACACACACACACACACACACACACACACACTTTGAGATATGAGTTATAAACAAACACACAGACACTCCTGGGGAAGGCTGGCACAGGTTCTGCAGGTATGCTCTTTCTGCCCAGACTATACAGTAGTACCACTTGCCACCAACCACTAATATCAGCTACTAATAAGGCCCTTATCAAAGGGTGTCCAATTATTACTATCCGATATTATTATCCAAATGGTAAGTGCGATGAACACCAAGGCTTATTTGGGGTGGCTTGGATAGTATCACTATATACATGCAATGTACTCTAGAGCCTAGAGCTTAAATTATCTCTGCATAAAACAGCCACAGTTGAAAGGTTTAAAAATATTTAATAATAAATAATAACACAAGACAATACTTCTTACTACACAGTGCTAGTCAAGAGTTCAGAGATCACATGAAAATGCTTAAAATAATACAGTAGAATAGTTGTGACATCAGTACAGAAACACAGCTAGACTAGACTTTCTATTTCCTATCTATCTAACAGCAAACACAGATCTAAAATAAACTTACATATAGAGAAAAGCAGTGCTGGTAATGTTGGATGTTCTGAAGACAAATGCAAAAATGCTCTGAGTCTCTCTGTCCTTAAATTGATAGCACAGTACTACTGACTCATTTCAGATGACATCTTTTTTTCTCTGGTTCCTAGGCTAACAGAAACTCAGAGTTTAGTGGCCCTTTTGATCTTGCACCTGGTCAGGAACTCTGGTTTCAAAACAATAGCAAGAATTCCTTGAACCAGATATATTGTCTCTGAGTTTTGAGGTCAAACAATTATACAATGCTTGACTTATCTGCTTTCCTCCAGCAGAGTGCAATGTGGTTACATTTGTTGAAGTTCAACATTTATCATAATTTTCTTGCATTTAAGAGAACAGCCATGTGGCTTACATTAATATTTACAAATGACAATTATCTACAAAATTCTATCCAGCTATGCTGGCAGCCTTCACATATATTTAAAGCTAGGTTTGGAGCATACACACAATCTGCCCATTCAACTAACAGTTCTTTCTGTGGAATACCAGTTCAGTTGCTTATTTGTGCTTTCATAAATTAATGCAGCTGTTCATTCCAGCTTCTCAGGTATAGCTGAAAATCTCAGGATGTCCTTCCCTATCATCTAACACTATTATTTTTCTGAAACATCTCTTCTTGAGCAACCTCATATTCAGCCAGCCTTTTCTTCATTTTGACCTTTGATTTTTGCAGCTTTATCTTCTCATCGGAATACCTGTTTAAAGCTTCTTCCATTTGTTCCAGCCTTTTGTTGTTTGTGTTGATATACTCTACCAGTGTTTTATTTATTTTAACCAGGTCTGTCATGCATCTTCCTGTAGGTTATTGGAAGTCATGTCTGAAGCTTGCATTACTTTTCACTGAACAGCTGCAGAACTCTCCCCCAGCAGTGTTTCTTCATCACTTTTTGTAGCTGATTTTTACCCAGGCCTTCTGTATTTCTTTATTCCTGGCATCCAGACAGTGTACTTACTATCCAGTTACTGAAATTTACCCATAAACACAAGGCTACTGGCCTTCTCTGAGTTTCTGTTTTCACACTGGGAGAGCTAGAAACAAGCTATTATTCAATGTGCAGCCTTCTTGGAAGTCGCCAAATTACCATTTTTAGTTAAAAACTACTGACACCTTTGTAAAACCTTAAGGTCACAAGATAAGAATTAAATGAATCTTCATGTTGGCTCAGAATATTGATAGAATTTAATAAACAAAAATGAGAAGTAGTAGAAGGTAATCTTAGCCTGCGAGAATGATTCATATACTTACATTGCTCAGTTCAAATTGTTCTAAATAAATGTAAAGGAGTATATGAAGAAGCTGAGCAGCATGACAATAGTATCAGTACTTGTAAAAAGTGCAGACTTCCGCAGTGGTGCAGCGGTAGTGTTGTTGCCTCACAGCAAGAGGTTCTCCCATTCGATTCTCAGCTTGGGTTGGGAGGGCCTTCTGTGTGGAGTCTGCATGTCCTCCCCACGATCAAGTGGGCATTTGAAAGACATGCATTAAATGGGTGTGCCTTTGTTGAAGGTTGGGTGTTGGGCTGGCAACTTGACACCATAAAAAACAACTGCCAATTATTAGCGGACCAGAGTTCCGCTGTGGCAACCCCTAACTGGGAAAAGCTGAAAGACCAACAAAAAACTTGTAAAAAGTGCAAGTTGCTTGATAACCAGAAGGATTTTGCTTCATGAAATTGGCTTCTATTTCATAAGTCAAGAAACACACAACACTTTGTCCTGTAATACCCTGGTAAGTCTGCAAAGTGTCAGAAGTTTAATGAAAAGAAAACAACTTTCAGGATAGTGCTGCTTTATTTCAAGGCAGTATCGAAGCAAGAGTCATGGGTCTTCATAACCGTTAGATAAAAGGGTTGCGCTACAGCCTACAGAACACTATTGTTTGAGGAAAGGATATCAGAGGTAGAACCATTACATTGTAAATAAGTCTGAACAATAGAATATTTGGTCCTCAGGAAAAACAGGATTAATTTGAGTAATTTTTGCATGGAGTTAATATTTACCTTATGGTGTTCATCAATAGGGATGAAATTTGTTCCTACGTCCAATATGTCCAAAAGTGAAATGAAACTTGATTTATGACTTATTGTCCATAAGTTACATCTCAAGTAGTTTTTTGTCACCAAACAGCTAATAAGTAATGCTTGGACTGTCATTTGTGTTTACAGTATACATGTTTAGCACATTTTGTTGGTGCAATGGACTTATCTGAGACTCATTCTGTTAATTAATAAGCCACACATTATTACTATTTTACTGCATTTGGTCCATTAGCCTTGACGGCTGGTTCTTAAAGTGATAAATACATTATTCCTCCATTCTCTTGCAATGCTAGTGTAGTTTATTATGAATTAGTTAAGAAATATGTTTTACAACATTTAGACACTGATACAGACTTAGTTAAAATTCATTCCTCTCAACTGTCCAGATTTTCACAGAATGTCCAGATCTTTACCTCATATTTTTGGTTTGTTCCTCATAAAGTTTGTGGTTTTCTGGATTTTTGTGTCAAATCAGTAAGGACTGAATTCATTAAATAATGACAGGCATTTGAGTTTCAGACTTCATATCCCTCAGAAAATGCATAACATAACACAATACCTTTTATTCTAGCAACTTTCTAAGTATATAACAGCAATATTTAAATTTTGTCCCCATTTTGGGGTTTTTGTCCCCCCATTATTTTTGGCTTTGTCCAGATTTTTTGTGGTTAGATGGTGAGAACTATGTTAACATTTTATAAAAGCTGGGTGATAAACGGTTGACATATGGCTAATGTTTTCGTCTCCTATGCATAGTGTAGAAGCTTTGAACCTGACCTCTAGCCAATGCCTGTGTGGAGTTTGCATGTTTTCCCTCAATATCTTTGGGGTTTCTTCTACTTCTCAAAAGCATTTCACCTTAAGCTCACCCAAAAATAGAGTTGTGGGCAGCAGCACAGACTCCAGAAAGAGTCTATTGGGGGAAGAGTTGTAGAGACCAAGCACTTTGGGGATCAACAGTGGTGCACAGCATCCTCTAGGTAGAAGAGTATGGATAAAAGCTTGTTTGCCATGTCTGAGATAGCCATTCAATGGTGTAAAGAAGTTTATTAATGAGACCAAAAGTGGGCCTAGGTATTTCTGGTGATAAGTGGGTTGAGGAGCTGGCCTACTCCAAACTACATCAGGGGCCCATTCTAACAGTGGGAGGGGTCTATGTGTGCCTTATTGGCAAGTATGTGCCTGCCATAAAACCCAACAATCCTAGCTCAGTAAGCTACAGACTAGCCTGCATCCAGCTTGGGATACATGGGATCGCTCTGTGAAAGCTGGACATGAAGCCAGTCAGCCTATCAAACATGGACTAAGTATTGCTACACTCAATTATATTCACTAATAGTATTCAGCTTGGAAGTGGAGGACATGATGATAAGGAGGGTACAAGATGGAAGGGTAGTGTGGCAAAGCTACTAGGTGTGGGATACAGAGCCTACTATTCAGGAGAGGAGAGGATGAAAATTATGTGGGAACTACGGTGAAGGAGAGGCTTCAGAAGACAATGAGGGATGCAATCAGAATTAGTGATGGACATTCTTATTATTATTATTCCTCATCAACTCCAACTATTCACATTCATGGCAATCAGATTCTAGTGTAAGGATAGGGCACTATTCATATTCTCAGTCTATGCTCCACAGCTGGGTTGTGATAACAGGACAGACAAAACAGGATGTGAGGACTGCCTGGATTCACATGGGTGGGCAACAGGAATAAAGGAGAGGCCATTCTAAACTTCTGCTGGCAAATGGCTTGATGGGTAGCCAGCACATGGTTCAGCAAGACAGATGGTCACAAAATCACATACACATTAGCCAAAATGCAACTCAGACTTCCTACTTTAAGTAACTACCCAGGGCTCTAGCACCACAGAAGAAAAAGAAATAGGTTGAAGAAGAATGTCAGCGCATCAAAACAACCTGTGTGAGGACTATGGAACAGATATAAGGCCCAGACAAGTATGAAAATAAGGCACATAAAGAAAGCTGATGGTGAAATACAAAAGTACAGGAAGTCTTCAAAAGAAAGAAAGAGTGCAGAAAAAAAATCATATAGAAAAGATGCAATAAACAAAGAAGAGATTCTGACTGGTTAATAAAGAGGCTAAAAGTGCAGTTGCAATTGCAAAGAAAAAAGGCATCAGAGACACTCTACCAGCTTCTGGAAAGTGACTCAGTAGATGGCACAAAGCAACTTTTTCAGGTTACAAGACAGAAAGCAAAAGAAGATAGTCATCAGACACCCTTGATAATAGATGCCAGCAACAACCTGCTCACCAGCGCATAGGACATCAAGGGCAGATGGAAGGAATACTTTCAGCAACTTCTGAATGAAGAAAACCTCACAGTAGCTATAATTCTGAGATACAGACAACAATGGAAGAAGAAGATGAGTGCACCCTGAAAGAAGTAGGAACAACACTAAGGAAAATTAAGTCAGGGAACACATCAGGCTCAGATGAGGTCATGACAGATATGATCAAGATGTTCGGTGAGTTAGAGGAGAAAGGGCTCCAGACAATACTAACAGCAGTCTGGAAAGAAAGGCATATCCTAGATGACTGGAGAAAAAACATACTTGTGCCAGTCTACAAAGTGGACTTTCACAGCTGTGGGTAGTATAGAGGTACCAAATTCCTGTTACACTGCATGAAAGTTCTGTAGAGGGTGACTGGCAAATGAATATGCAGAGTAGCAGAAAGTAAAATGAGAGATGAGAAGTTCAGATAAAGACCGGGATTCAACACAACCAGCCCAATGTTTACAGTGAGACAAATACCAGGGGCTCCAATATCCTAGACCTGGTCATTACCAACATGGGAAATCAATGCTCCATACCTATGGTCACCCCCTCGTTAGTCAGGTCTGACCATAAGCTAATCACCCTTAACATCCACATCCCACCCCTCCCCCCCAGTAAAGAAACCACCATAAAAAACTTCTCCAAAACCAAGTTCATGCTACTCAAGTCAGAAGTGACAAACTTCATGACACCCATGCAGACGAGAACTGAAAGTTCAACTGCTGAATCCTACACTAAGGCACTGTATGAGCACATCCACTCATGCATGAATCATGCCATCCCAAATAGAACCAAAATGCTCTCATCCAAAAAAAGGAAGCCAATCTGGTGGTCCCCTGCCATAAACAAACTTTACAACAAAAGGAAGAAACTTTTGCAGAAAAGAGGAAAATACCAGGATGCAAAAAACTCCCTTACTAGCCTCAGTAAGAAACTGAGATGCCTCATAAAATCCTCCAAAGCTAGTTACGAAAATAAAATTGCCAAATATTCCAAAGACAACCACAAAGCATTCTATAACTATGTCAAGAATCTAAATGGCAATGCTCAGATCTGCTCTGAGCTAAAACAGAATGGCATTAAATATACTGATCTGAAGGATATTGCCAATATCCTGGCAGATCGATTCAGTGCCAACTTCACCCCCCTCTCACCCCCTAAATGGCCCATCTCAATACCGGAAGATTGCCAAATTCCAGTAATAACGACCACACAGGTGCAAAATGCACTCTCTAAAGCCAAGAATACAGCATCCATGGGACCAGATGACATCCTGGGCTGTGTACTATATGAACTACAATATGAACTGGCACCTCACCTAAGTGTCATGTTTAATCATAGCCTCACCTCAGATTTCGTGCCCACTGAGTGGCGCAGAGCTACAGTTATCCCAATCCACAAGGGGGGATCCACCTTGGATCCCGGAAACTACCGTCCCATCAGTCTGACAAGCCTTATCTGCAAGGCCATGGAGCGTATTATCATGGAACTTATAAACAAAGACATTGGCAGCCTTCAAACACTGGACCCCACCCAGTTTGGGTTTGTGAAGGGCCGATCATGTCTCTTGAACCTGATTGACTTCTTTGAATCAGTCTCCAGAGCCATGGACAAGGGTAAGGTGGTCCACACAGCCTATCTAGACCTTGCCAAGGCCTTTGACACCATCCCCTGCTCTGGAATCATAGATAAACTTACTAAGTTGGGCATTAATCCCTATGTCACCCAATGGGTTGCTAAATGGCTTACTGATAGAACCCACACTGTAAAAGTAGCCGACTCCAAATCCAGCTCCAGACAAGTGACAAGTGGAGTACCTCAGGGTTCAGTCCTGGGGCCGCTCTTGTTTGGCATCTACTTCTCTGAAGTACAGGTCAACACTAAGGGACTCTGGCTAACAAAGTTTGCAGATGACTGCAAACTGGGAGCCATTATTGAATCCCCAAATGATGTGGATACTCTATAAAAGGGCCTTACAGAAACAGATGCTTGGTGCCAGAGCCATGGGCTCAAGCTCAATGCCAAGAAATGTATTGTTATCCCCTTTGGGAAAAAACATGTATCCATGAATTACCATATAGGTGGCAGTACACTAAACACCGAAAGTGTGATAAGAGACTTATTGACACAGGTGGACAGTGGTCTCACCTTCGATAACCACATCGCCACAACAGTCAGGAAATCCTTCTATGTGGCACACCTCATCACGAAGGGCTTTTCATCCAGAAAAAAGGAGGTCATTGTTCCACTGTACTCATCCCTCATTAGACCCATTATAGAATACAACGCCCCATTTGGTATGTACCTCTCAAGACATCTGCAACAACTGGAAAGGCCTCAGAAATACCTCACTAAAAGAATCACAGGCCTAAAGCAGATGCCCTACGCTGACCGCCTTAAAAAACTCCACCTGTACTCTGTCGCATATCGTCTGCTCGGAGGCGATCTCTGCTTAACATACAAGGCCATGTCAAACCCAGAGCTGTTGGACATGCTACACTTAAAGAAATCCCAATCTCTCAGAACTACACGCTCCAGGGATCTAAACCTTGTCATCACAATAAACAAAACATGCTGGAGGAATAGGTTCCTGACTGAGAAACTCCCCAGACTCTGGAATAGATTGCCCATACATGTCAAGCAGAGTGCCTCTTTGGACCTCTTCAAGAGGAACCTTGATGATTGGATGGGAGAAAGGAAATTCACCCCAGGGATCACGTCAGTCGCCCTGCTAGACAGGGGTCCAGGAAAGTAAATAATGTGGGAAGAAATAGCCAGGGAATTGTTATGGCTAGGCTTGTATAGGCCCTAGGGCTGATAGCCTAGTACCAACCTATGAACCTATGAACCTATGAACCTTATGAGACAAATAACTGAGAAGAAGCTAGAGATGAGGAAAAATTTCAACTGGACATTCCTAGACTTGGAGATAATATATGACAAGGTTCAAGTAAGTTGATTTGGGCAGTCCTGTAGTGGTTCAAAGTCCCAGAAACATTGGTAGGATTAGTACAGGCTATGTACAAGGACCCAACAACACAAATATAAACAGTGTTTGGACTCGCAGAGGGGTTTCCAGTGGGAATGAATGTGTATCAGTGTTCATTTCTGAGCCCACTGTTGTTCATACTGGTGATGGATTACATTAGCAAACAGGCTGGCGGGGACAGATCAGCAAAGCTGCTGTATTCAAATGATGTGGCACTATATGCAGGCTCTGAACAAGAACTTCAGCAGATGATGGGAGAATAGAATACAAAACTGAAGAAATACAGGATGAAACTCAGTACCTATATGACAGTTGTAATGACAGCAAATGTTTGAAATCAGAAGAAGCTAAAAATTGAGATAGAAGGGAAAATAGTGGAATAGGGTAGCAGCTTCAAGTATCTGGTAGGGGTGGTTGTAGAAAAGGCAAGTTCGAATGAGGAGGTCAAAGTTAAAATCAGATGGGCCATTTGTCACAGAGTATCAGGAGTAGTGTGTGTGTGTGTGTGTGTGTGTGTGTGTGTGTGTGTGTGTGTGTGTGTGTGTGTGTGTGTGTGTGTGTGTGTGTGTGTGTGTGTGTGTGTGTGTGTGTGTGTGTGTGTGTGTGTGTGACAGAAGAATCTCAAAAAGTAAGACACAAAACAGTGGTGTGACCAGTACTACTGTACAGTACAGAAACCTGAACACTGAAGGCAGAGCAGTTGAGGAAGCTAGAGGTGATGGAGATGAAGTGCCTGAGGTAGGTGGTAGGATGCACACTGTGGGACAAACAAATAAATGAGGACATCAGAACAGAAACCCAAGTAGCTTCAACTGCAGACAAGGACAAAGAGAACAGATTAAGTTGGTTCAGGCACAGGTGCAGGAAAACAGTGGACAATCTGGTGAAGATTTAGGACAGTCAGGAAGAAAGCAAGAAGAAATGAGGGTGTCTGACAAAGAGATGGCTGGATTGTTTGTGAGAAGACCTGCGACAATTAGGTATGAATGTCAAAGAAGTTTAAGAAGTGTCAATGAATCAAGAGGGATAGTGACTGTGGACATGACATCCTGACTCCATATAGAAAATTTGAAAAAGAGGCCGATGATGATGACTAATTGGCTACCTCTAACACTTTTGATACAAACAAATCTTTAATCATTAAATTGGTGAACTAAAGTGACAACACAATCTTGATGCCAGAAGCCAGCTATTATCGTATACTTTATTCACTTTAGGAAAATGTATCAGAGTCTTTAAGACTTATTTGGAACATTCTGGCACAATCCAGCAGTAGCTAATTGCTCTTGTAGATGAAGCAGTAAATGGTAGGATCATGCCAATAGCTGAGTGTCTAAACTAGTTTTGGGCAATTCTATATCCCCTATCTTTAATGTCTTCCATAAAAACCCTGGACAGCACAGCAGAGAGGCCTTCTGTGTCTCACATGGCAGGGCCAGAAGGAAAAAGTGGGGCACACCATAGATGCGCATTTCCTGACTCAATCAACCCCTGAAATCTTATCAGCAACTGTGCAGTGGCCATTATTTACAATTGAGATCCTTGTGTGTTAGAAATAGTATCTTTTGTCAGAACTAATATCAGTTTATACACTTCTATTCAGTAAGAGTTTGACCTCAGAGTAGCATTGCACTATCTTTTAACCGAGGATTCTGTTGGATTTGTTAGACATGTCTTACCATGTTTTTTTTTTAATAGTGACTTTAATTTCCAGAGGAGAGGCACAACCAAGGGGGCTATATTTGCTCCAAGCTGTTCTCATTTTTCATTTGTTTATGGACTGACTGGAGAAAAGTCTTGATTGTTTAGATTCCCATGTTATACAGAAAGTAGCATCCAATAAAATGGCACATATATGATTTATTAGCCATATATGATCCAATAAAATGGCACATAGATGATTTATTAGTCATTATAAGATACACCCAACAAGAACATGTGCCTTTCTTTTCTAAAATGCGCACTAACTCTTGCAGAATTTATTTTCTTTACACTTGATCTTCTAGTATTATAATGTATGTGGATAATTTATATATTAAACAGTAATGGTTACATAATACAATGTTTAGAAAGGCAACCACTGCTAATACTTTCCTTTCAACACTTAGTACTGGTCACTTGGTAAGGTCCTTACTGTATAATGAATGTCTATGTTCCAGTAGTCCTTCCATTAATGATGGCAAATTTGAAAAAGTGGTCGTGATTAGCAACAGCTTGAGACTGATGGTCATGCAGTGAAAGATTTACATACCTATTCGAGTGATTGTTTCTGGATCACTGGGTGTTCCTATATTTTGCTAAGTCACTGAAACTAGGAAGGAGGACAAATAGTTTTACAATAGGCATCATTTGACAAATGTGTCTCTTCAATTTATAAACACTGGCATGTACTGCTGTGAGATTCCATTTTGAATAAAGTTTTGTCTACTAGTCAAACAATATCTTAGAGTAACTTCCTAAGCTTGATGGACCATTTAGGGTCATGAGCTCATAGTTTTTTTCTAAGCTTCCACTCAAAGACAGCATCAAGAACTCAGCCACTTCAGCCAGCACTGGTTGGAGATTGAGAAAGGCCCTCCTTTAGTTGATTTTCTCCACATATACCAGGTGAAAATTTACAAACATTTGGTCATCCACACTGGTTTTAAAGATTGCTGCTCTTACCCATCTTTGTAGTTCCTCAACAAAGTACAGTAATGGGGAATATGTTGAATTAGGTGTCTGTCATGCCATCTGGTATTGATGTGGTAGCATAGGTTTAGTTCTCTAGAGCAGAATTTGCTTTACCAAAATTTGTTTCAGCATTGGTTTTAAATAAATAAAGCAGTTCAATGAATATCAGGTTGTTTATGGTCTAGAAGGTTAAGCAAGGTTCACTTCTCAGGAATCTCTATGACACAGAATAAAGGAGCTGGACTTTTTGTATATCAGTACATCTAAGGGTACTGAGAAATTAATTTTTTGGTGAGAAAACACTGTGGGCTTTGGAGTTAATTTAGGTGCTTAAATGGGGGCATTTTGTTCAATCATGGGCCTAGTGAAGGAAGAATAAAGTGGGACTGTACCTTCCTTGGTTCTTGAGGAGATACTAGAAAGAATACAACTTGTAGGGTAGAAGGTTTAATCACTATCACAAAGATGTGTTGGCTGAAGCAGTATCTGTTATCAACATAGGTACTATAATCCCCGATGACTGCATTAGATGCAAGTGAAATGCTATCAATAAAGCTAACAAGAGAATGGAGAATGGAGATTTTGCAAATAGGGATGACTGCAAATAGGGATATAGAAATTAGACAAGAAGGGGCTCTAATTTAGTCAGAAAACTGGAAAAGGAACTATGTTATTGGTAGCAAATAACTAGAGAGGGAAAGGTAATATAGTGGGATGAGGCCAAACAAAATGTAGAATGCAGGTTAGAGACTTTTTCTTTCATACCAGGGGCAGATATCAGAATATAGGCAGAATGAAAGGAATAGGGGGTGCTAAATGAAAGACTAGGCATGGCAGAGTTTCTAGTTGAGTCTAGAACATAAATTGCTATTAGAAATGAATAATTAGTAGGGCATATACAATTTTGCATAATAACAATAAAAAAATAATAAAATATGGTTAGAAAAGATTTGAAAGTGAGATTTGAAAGCCAGATTACAAGTGAATAATGGGAGGTGAAACCTTTAGAAAAGTGAAGTAACAAACTGCATAAGCATAAATTGAATTTGTGGGAAGAGTAGATGCAGAATCATGTTTAGGAGGAGGAGTGAGGTTTTAGGGAAGACAGTAATTGAGCAATTTAAGTAACTGTGGAGTGAATGTTAATTGTTAAAAAGCAAACATATATGCAATGAATAATGCATGAACATGGAAAATAACATGGTTTGTTTCCTCCTATTAATTATGTGCCTGTCTTAAGTTATAATTTAATACAGGTGTATAAAAACAAGCAAAAATATGGGACATCATAGTGATAATAAAGTTATCAAACAAAACTGTGCTACATTTGGTAAGGATGAGAGCAAGTCTGAGAGATTCAGATAAATCTTTCATTGTAGCACTTCCTTGCACTTCAGTATCAGAATGGGATTTTATTATCACCCAGTTTGCAATTATCAGCAAACCTGGTAATCAATTGCCCCTTTTTATCAACTTTCATGTCTTGAAATTATATACTAACAAGGAAATGGGTCAGGACATAACCCAATAGGTCACCACCAGTTAAGTTTTTTTCTGAGTAGAGCAAATACCATCAGTCTTAGTAGTGTGAATTCTGTCAGGTTGCCAATTACCTATAATGGGAATTATGTCTTGGTTATATAGGGAGGGTTTTACAATATTCCTAGCATATGAAACAATGTGCAAGGATTTTGCAATGTCTAGATAGTGTGGAACAAATTCTCTTTATCCATGGTCTCAGTGACTCTTCTAATGAATAAAGCAGATTGAACAGGTATGATCTACATGTTTATAATGTCAGACTACTATATATCCAGAGATATAGGATCACATATATCATTGTTTATTCTTCCAGCTCTTGTATGTTCCATAACCTTGCAGGTAAGACTGGGAAGACTAATAAGCCTGTAATTCCAAAGGTAAATAGAGAGACCAAATTTAAACAAGGATACCAGAAAAGCTTTTTTTCACAATTTAGTATATAACCAGAGGAAAGAATTATGTTGCTCAATCAATGGAACAGCTTCAAGAGAGTCTTAATCCTTCTCTGCAGTTATCCAGAGTTAATGGCACTGGTATTTTTTAATTTTGGAGAGAGAGACAAAATCACTTGGTCCAAAGTGATTTCAGATGTGAAGATATATGGAGAAATGGGTGGGGTGGTTGGTGGGGTGAAGGTAAAAGTATATTCAACAGCAATATTATTGAAAATATATTTCATTTTAGAGGATTAAGTTGCATTACAGGTGAGTTAAGCAGAGAATTGTTGGTTATTAGTTTCCTAGTATAGCTGAAGAATATCTTACAGTTTACTTGTGAATTATTCGCAACTCTTGAGTTTGTAGCTGACCTTGCATTTCCTAATGGTGGGTTTGAGGGATTTATTTACCAATTTTAAATATCCTTTAGAATAATGAAGTGGACATTTTGTAAAGAAACTCTGATTATTTTCCTTTTAGGTTTGTTGATATGGTAGTTTTGACACAGGTTTAATTTCTGACTGGATCGGTACAGATGCTTCAATGCATTCTCTCATGAGACAGAATACAATCTATGCATGTTTTACCAGATCTAAAAGAAGTGCCAATATGTAGGGTTGTATAAAGGATAGTCTGCCACCGTAGAAATCCTGCAATGTATCAACAATCTTGAATTTGATGTTACAGTGTATAAAGGCTGTTATGGGGTACTAAATGCTCTCTAATGCCCATGCAGTTTACTATTACATCAGAGGGACAAGTCAGACATTTACAGTGTATGTACTTGAGCACCTAAGAACATTATAATGCTGTATTAAGTAACTTTATGGTGTGTAACAGCCATTTCTAACTTCTAATTGATCTTATTATAGATATAGATAGATACACCAACTCACAACTGCATTTGGATGTTTCCCATGATTCACAGAAAAAAAAGATATATTTTTATTTTTGATATCATTTTTCTAAAAGGGATGAATAATGAACTAAACAAAACTCATTGCCATGCTACATGTAGACATTTATTTATTACGTGTATAGCTTTGCATATTGATTAATATTTTTCCCTTTGGGAATAGTCTGCTTAATAGTTAGTTTGATATGTTCCTCAAGTATTGTGATGCTTTCTGTTCCTTCACTCTTGGCAACTTTTTATTGGTGGGTTAATTAGCATAGACATATCTGTTTGCTCTTGATTTTAGTTCTTATTTTGTAACCTTGAGGGTTTGCAGCATTACCAGTTATTTTAAATACAGATGGAATGAATTAGTTCCATGTTGTATTTCACTAATTCGGAGTGAAACCTTGCAAACTTATAGTACTCAGTGGACAATAATTTAGCTAACAGCACAGTAACAACAGCATTTGACTTCATTACAGTGGTAGGAATTCTAATGCTAGGAGAATATTCAAAGGATGTGTTTCTATGTAACATGACTGTGTAGTTTATTTTAGCCCTTGATTAGAACTGCTTTATCACTACATTTCAAGAAATATTGATCAGTGTTTTGATGAAAAAAAATAAAGAGGAAAAAGGATGAAGCATTTATGTACTGGTTTTAAAGCAAATAATTCTATGTAAAGAGGGGCAGTAGTTAACTAGACAACAGGTTAGGAACTTCACCACTGGGAGATAAGGAGTAACTGAGTCATGAGCAAGGTCAGGCAATGCTGCCTTTTCTTGGAACAATTACTCATGAATCAAAATGATTTGTTTAGAGAAGTTTAGAACACATTTTAATTGGCGGGGCAAATCTACTGCAGTGTGTGGCAGGCTTTATTGTAATGTTAGAATGAGGACTCCTCTACTATGAAGCAAATAGCTTATTTTGTCAACAACTAGGCATTCTGTAACAGGTCAACTAATTTGTTAGTGGCTTTGCTAAAATATCAGTCAAGTCACACTCTTAAATGTTGGAAGCAGGAAACTGAAATTGTAGAGTTTTCAAAAACTTTGACAAGTAAGGTTACCTATCAGCACCCCGTCTTGTATGCTGGTATTGGGAAGGAGGAATCATTGATCTGGTGGCTGTTAATCTAAAAGGGTATCACATTTTCCAGGATGCCCTATACCTCCAGTAGGTCTGATATGCAGATGCAAAGTGCATCAGTCTGTTAGCATCTCTAAGTACTTATGACTGAGTTAAACATTCTTCTTTACAAAGAACTAGACAAATGATGCTTTTGGAGCTATACTGTGATCTTCCTCAGGATAATCTCCAATGGCTGAAAGTCCCATATCCTTCACATGAGGTACAAGGAAAGGCCACTGGCTGGTTAGTCTTATAATGACTGAACAGGTATCAGATCCACTACTTGTACTGAGGTCATCAGCATCTTTGTTAGTCCCACAAATATCAGGTCGGTCCACTAATTTTAACCAAACCACGTGCAACCCCTGTAGCTCTTCAGGCATAATTTTAACTGGATCATTAGCCAAGCTGATGGCCCATCAAGAATCAGGTCTACAACTTTTACCTAGATCACTAGTTTCATTGATGGCACCTCAGGTATCTGGTCCTCTACCTTTAACTGGCTCACTGACATTCTTTATGGCACCTCAAGTATCAGGTTACTTGCTTTTTACCTGGATTATCAATGCCCCTCATGGCACTTCAGGTATCTAGTCCTCTTCTTTTACCTGGGTCACTAGCATTATAATCAGGGATGAAAACTCAATGACAAAAGAGACAGAAGCTTAGTGTAGTGTTGCAGAATTTTTATGAAAAATGTATTGTTAATTCAATACTGGCTGAAAATAATAAATGACCGAATAAAATTGTTTGAAATGTTAATTTTATGTGACATATGACTACTGGTCCTTTTCATCAAACTAGTCGGACTTACTTATAATATACATCACTCTCATAAGGATTATTTTTGGAGCAGATGAAGAAATGAAATGTCACACGAAAGACATTCTCTTTGGGAGAAGTGCAGTCACATTAAGAGTTTATAAAAATACAATTTTGAAATAGTACATTTTAGGACTTTAATAGAATCAATACACTTAACAGATTGGCACTCATATTTATTAAATCATGAAGTAAATTTTAGATGCAGCACTTTGCATGATTTCTTTCTTGGCAGCTTGAATCCACAGTTACTTATATGCATAGTTTACATAAAAAATATATTACTTCCCTGGTGGAATTCGAATCTTCATAAACTGCAAAAGACAAAGAAATATAATGTTTTCAAGAAATAGCCAATAACAGCAAACAAGAAAATTGTTAATAACATCAGTGGATCACGTAAGAAGAAAATTAGAATGAAGAAAATAAGGTTTGAAAACAAATCTTGCTGTTTAAAATAATAATAAGACAGTATTTTATAAGCAATATAATACCAAAAATTCTTATCAGCCAGTAGATTCTATAAAATCTGAAGGCAGTATAATAAATACATGATCCTTTGAAGATAGTACACCTTTTCAACCAACACAATGCAATCATGTTTACAATTACATCTAGTTTGAACAGAACATTGTAATTCCTGGTAGTTCAACATGCCCTACTATATCTTGAATGATGAAGTAGTGTAAAGTAGCAAAATATTAAAAAAAACAAATGAATGAGTGACCAAGAGGTTCCACAGTACAACAAAGCAAAATAAATCAGAAAGATTGAAGTAAAGTACAGTAAAAATATACAATAATAATTTAGCAAACGTTTATAACACTATAAGTACGATTAGTAGCAACAAAGACATTAATGTGAGTAGTAAGTGAAAGACACCCTGGTATTTCATCAGTAGACATGATCAGATTACTATGGTCCTGGATCTAAGTCTCTTTCTTCTGGAGTAATTTTCTTTAGCAAAGGCCTTTGACTGCCTTCATCACCATGTAATTTACCAAAGCCTTATTAAGACTAAAGTTAACATATTCCTGGTAAAGTGGATTATGTCATGGTGAATTATGTTTGGCAGTTGGCTTAAAAGATTAAGGAGCTGTTAATGACCTTTTTTTCTGTGATCCAGTGGTGCAAGGTTTGATTCTCACCGTCTTTATTAACTCTAAGCAAGTCACTGACCAGACACCACTCCTAGGATGAGTCTGAAAATGATCCATAAAGATAAGTGCTCCACCACAAAAACAAATAAATAAACTGACAAACATTTAACCTTACAGGACATAAGGCACAGTTCTCTTCCAGTCCATCCTAGAGTTTCACAAAGCTCTGTTCTTGGACCAACATTAGTTAATATTGTATCTGCCTCCGTAACTAGATCTAAGACATGTTGGATAAATAAGTATGCAGACAATTTGCAAGACTGGGTTCATTGCACAAAATTAATCTGAAAATGAAAATTTAAATTCTTATAAAAGACAGATTGGTGATTGGACATACAACATAGGAATCTATTTTAGTTTTGAGAAATGTAATATAACTACTATAGCATCCAGTATAGGAGGTAATCAAAAATAAACAGCTGGGAATAACCACAAACACAGATCTTTTCTTTGATGCACATGCTCAACTTATAAGTGATAAAGCTATGCATTTAATGGGATATGTTTAAAAATCTTAGCACAAGAAATAAGATGTGTATTGCATGACTATAAGACATATATTAGGCCAGTCTTAAAGTTCAGTAATATTTTTTGTATATGCAGTACGTCAGTAGAATTATCTTACAACAGTACAAAGAAAATTCACCAAAATGATGCATATTTTTACATGTATACCATATATATATATATATATATATATATATATATATATATATATATATATATATATATATATGTATATAATGTGTGTGTATGTATGTGTAAATATATATATATATATATATATATATATATATATATATATATATATATATATATATGGGAAAAGGGCACCTTTCCAAATTCCAAGTGTACCGTAATCTTAGTTAAAACTGTTCAATGTTTTAAAATGTTGATCGTATGGTCTCAGACAGATGGGTTTTGATATTTTAAAACTTAGGTCTTGTGGACTTATGGATTAGGTTTAAATTTTTCATCTTTCCAAAGCCTCAGTAAAGTCCTTTATTCCTTTCCCCCAGCAGTTCTGTCAAGTTACAATCCCTACCATCATCACTTTTATATGCATTCCCAAAGTTTTCCATAGCTTCCTATCTGTGGCCCTTTTTAAACCTCCAGTTTTGTTATCTATCAAATGATATATCAAGCCAACTTGCTTGTTTAGTTTCTGATCTAGTAAATGTATCCTGTAATTTATTTCCCTCCCTTTTTCATCCCACTGTTCACCAGGCCTTTTTCCTTCATCTCCCTATAGAACTTGTACTGTTTTTGTTGTCCAGTGACCTAATAAGAACTGAACTGTGCTTAGACTGAAGCAATTTAAGTTCCCTTCAATTTGGTGTCTCACACTCTACTCTGTGGAGACTTGTTGATGTATTAATTAGACACTGGACTGTCCTTAGGTATGCTGCTTTGGGTATCTACTTGCATCGTGTTGTTTTTGGTGGACCAAAAATGGAGTGCAGAGATGCTCTCCTGAATCAGTGCTTAACTAGCTCTGCTTCTGATATAGAACTGTGTTACCACTACAGTGAGTGTGAGCTGAACTATTTAAATGGTATTGTGGTTGCAACCAATATTTTATGCCATCCTGAGTATCCAAACTTTAACCCTCTGGCCCATACATTCAGAGTGCTCAGTCAAGACTCCCCCTTGGTCATTAAATACGTGTATGTGAGTGTTGTTCATTGCTCCAAATGTGCAGTTTTTTCCTTACCTGTCAATCTTCTGCTTTGTATAGGACAATATAACTGTGTGTGTGCATCGATTGACTGACTCCAGCAGACACAGGGTATGTGGCCGTCTTTTCTCTATTGCCACTACAATTTCATAGCACTCCTATGTATCACCACCTTTATAGAGACAGATTTCCATCTACAGTTATCACAATGCTCCCTCCCATTTAAAGGAAAAACTGCAAACTGAATGACATATCATCCACTTTCACAGTGGTTTACAATATCATCAGTGAAACTCAGCAAATTTTTCAACAAATATTCTCACTAACACTTCATAGTACATTAACAAATCCTCACAAAAAAGAAAAACAGTATGTCACTGCAGAAACTGAATAGCAAAACTAACCCGCATTTCGTCACACAAATGCACGACTACCTTACCAAAACTCATGACAGCTGCCATGTCTTCGCTGTGATACCACTGCTCTTTGACTAAACAGTTTCAAGGGCTTCACTCATACAAACAGGCCAACAAATAATCCTGCTAACAGAAGAAACAAGAAAAATCACTACACAATAAAATTTGTAATATTTTTCACTACTCCTAGCCCACAATGACAAATCCATTCTTTAATTCCTCTTAGTGAAATAGCAAATGTATCCTCTCCATGTCCTATCTGTGTACCCTACCATACTTGTGCACTCAGTAAATAACACTGTAATCTTAATATACCCTCCATTCACTGTATTGATTGATTTCAGGCTTTCTTGCATAGCTATGTCAAATAAACCACCAAATCATACAGAGATAGCCTCACATCACCCCCTGACAAGCTCCAAAGGATTCTTTGTCACCCCCACACTGGACATTTCTCTATATCAGAAATACCTCTACTCATTTTAAGAGTTGCAGTTAGACTAAATACTGTACTAAGCACTCTCCTACACAACTATCCTAAGTCAAATCTATTGCCACAGTCCCCCATACCAATAGATTCCATTAAGTTAAAAGGATCCCACCTATTAAAATATCATTAATTAATATAGGTAGCATACTAAATAGGATATAGCAAGTTTACTCATTTGTGCATGCTCATTCCATAGGTATTCTGGCAGTCACAGAGTCCTGGCTAAAGTGAGATATTCCAAACCTAAAATTCCACTTTCCAGGTTGCACATATATTTTTAATGCCAGACCAAGCTCCTAGCACAGGGTAGAACCCTATTGATCAGAAAGGAAAATCTTAGAATCACAGCGGAGGGACAACATTTCACAGAGCATGATCAAGGTCCATGATAAGTTAACCCTAAATATTCCTGTTTCTTCCCATATTCCAAAGACATGCAGTAGGTGGACTGGACAATCTAAATTTGCCATAGGTGCGAGTTTGTGTGCGAGTGATGGGTACAGATGAACTACCATGGCAGGGCTAGCTACCCAGTGGTGTAAACCTTGCCTCAAGATGATTGTCACTGTTGAAGTGACACCTTGACCCCATGTGAAAAAAGGGTAAAAGGGTTTGAGGATGGATGGATGGATTCCTGTTAAACATTGTCTCACACTCAACTTGATAACAACACAACTCCCTCTTCAGACAACCAAAACAAACTTGGTGCAAAGTTAAATATTATACAGCATTGCAAAATAACTAACATATAATATTACAGGAGATTTTATTATAACTATTCTTAACCTTTCAAATATGACAGCTTACATACCCTTTTGTACTATGGCCTTCCACAAATAGTTAAGGATGTCATAAGACTATATTATAGATCAGGAAACCATACCCTTCCAGACTTTATCATTGGCAATAATCTTAGCATAATCTCACATTTCTCCATTCTTTCCCCATCCATTAGTGGCTACTGACAAATCACTTTCACCACTAAAATGACAACAATAAGAACTCTATAAGACTAATAACTTTCTGACAAAAAAATCTATCTAACAATACAGCACAATGAAATGAACTCTGAAGTAAAATAGAGGTCCTTTATGACCTAAAAAACTCCAAATACTTTGCTACATCCCTCACCAATATTACACAACTTACAAAGCAAATATTTCCTGAACTAACATATCACTGATGGTTGACCAAAGAACTCAAAGCCCTATGCAAGTTAAGAGATAAGCCCAGACTATGTGTCAGAAAAAGTCGTCCCTCATCCAAAAATAGGGAAAGATTAATACTACTTAGAAATACAGCCAAAAAGCCCTTCAGGAGACACAAACCTAACTTCCTTAAGGCCTCTCAAACATCAGTCCAAAGTAAACTGAAAAAGTTCCAACAGGATGCCACCCCTATACAGACAATCATGGTGCTACCCCTAAATATATCCACAAAAGGAGAAAGTGTTGTACATCCTGAGGGCCCTTAATGCCACTTGAGGTTTTTCAAGGAATTTTCTTGATTGCTTGATTGCTATCTACCAGTTCTCAATTATCTGTTATATGTTACAACCCTAATTACTGTAGGGGCGGGGGGGGGGGTTGGTATAATGGTTAAGATATTTACCTCACAGACACAAAACAGAGAGTTTGATTCTCACTTTTGGAAGGGAAATTGACTAGGCTTAAATGACCCACAGAGGCAGCTAGCCTTTTAATTATCTGTGAACATATGGACACTAGATCCTGCAGTAGATACCCCTAGCTACTTCAAAATAATGAATCCCAGTGCAATAAAATGTTGTTAGGAGAAATCCCTTGTGATGCCCCTATGGGTGATGATGAACAACACCCATTGTTTGTAGAAGAATGCTAATTGTACATCCTTCAGTAGTCAAGGCAATACAAAAATATCCTCCAGGACCTTCAAAGCAAATGAAGTCTGCCTAATCTCCATATTGCAAACCATAGCAAAAATACTTTCAAAGCTAGTATATAAACAATGTACTAAATATATACAAAATTATATGATTTTTCTCTCCCCCACATGAGATGATTTCTGGACAATGAAATGCCAGTGATTTTCCAAGTACAGACAGCATCCACACCTTTCCCCACATCTCTCCTCTAAATAGAATACCATATGGTTCTTTTATATTCTCAATATTTTTCTACCCTTTTATTGGTACTCTTCCTGCAAATATCTCCCATTTCCACATTATCCTTTCTGCAGATGATATTTGCATATTAAGGTGAAATTATTTCCCAGCAATTATCCAAAGCACTTGAGAAAACTGTCTTGTCATGGTCCCAAACTGGCTATAAGATCACAATCAAATCCTAACACCAAAAAGCTAACACAGTTTTTGAAAACACATCAAAGGTTAACTGAACACCCAAAAAATGGGGCTATCAAACAATCAAGCCAAAACTAATGGAAACTGTTAAGCAATACAGATTTCTAAGACTCTTGACTTGACAAATGCCCAAGTTCTACTAAAATATTCAAATAAAGACCAAAGTTAATTTCCTACTCTGGGCTAAGAAATTGATCATTTTGTAACCCAAGAAAGGAAACTAGCTATTGACACAGAAATCTTCCAAAAAGAATTAGAATATGAACTTCTGGTCATTGCTGCAACATCAAGCAATAATCTAACCACTTTCCAAACCATGACAAACGTCATTTTCAGACTGATAATCATTTTGCTCCAAAGATAACATTATTGCTCCATAGTGGCTAAGGCTAACTGGCTTCCCATCAAACAAACAATCATTATTTGCTTAATGCCTCCTAGAATATAAATTGCTCATTGTATATACCTTTTCCTGCTTTTTCT
>NC_056729.1:280199112-280291612 GCF_019279795.1 Protopterus annectens | reverse complement strand
AGAGTGTGTTATACCACTTTTCCTTCTCAGCTCCCCTCACCACCTCTTCACACTTTTCTACCATTTCTTCTTATCTCTGAAACTGTGCCTCCTTTTCTTTCATTTTGTAAGATAAAGTTACACCATTTTAATGTTGGATAAACTAAATACCACTCTCAAAGACCTTTATATTAATGCCATGTTTCCTTAGAATGTTACATATTAGACTGTTACTCTATGTTTATGTTCTTAATGTAGTGTTTTATTGGAACATCCATTGTATTAGGTCATTAAAGTATGTCATCTTTATTTTTATTGCAGTGTGTATTGCAGTGTTTTCCTTACTACTCTGTGTAGTACAATATTACTGTATGTGTGGGTTTTTATTCTAATTGTTTGGATCTTTTCTCCCTGGTCTCCTCTGAAAAGGGGCTCAACTTTCTCCATCAGACTATCTTGGTCAACTGAAGTGAATACATTATTAATTAATTAATTAATTTCAGATTCAAGGAAGCATAAGGATATCCATTATGGCACTGCATGTAATTATATTAATGAGCAAGCAAAGTGTAAAAGTTTGGTAGAGGTTTAATGTTGATGAAGAGTGTGTATCAATGCCGATAATATTAAAAAGACAGAAACAATTAAGACAGAGGTCGCATACTTCAAAAAAAAAAAAATAGAAAAGAAGGTGATACCTAAACAATAGAGCAGTGACCTGCTCTGTGATTTAATACATTCACAGAGAAAAAGCCAGTGACAAAACTCTAAAACTTGAAGTATGAAATACAACAGTATCTGACAGAGCTCAGCACAACATTGCAAAGGAACTAGGGAAAGAGTTAGTTACAGGACACATACTAATTCTGTAACCAGTTATAGGACAAAAGTTTGACAGTGTCACAGTGTGATGATTGGAAGAATTACATAACCAGGAAATGACAAGTTACAGAATCTTGAAAGAGATATGGAAGAAAAACAGAATACAAAATTAAGTGGGTGAATAGAAATGTACTTTTTCTAAAAAGAAAGTAAAAAGAATGTGAAATAGCCTCCTAAACAGGTAGTTAATTTTGAAATAGCAGACAAATGCAAATGTTTGGCAGAATTGTGCCATTTCAAATATGCAACCAATGGGACTGCAGATACATGGGTAAACATAAGCTAGATCTCATATGATCGGTAAAGAAACTGACAGAACTTTGTGCTGCTAAGATAATTTAGAATGAAACTACTGCTAAGTTATACAGTAGTCAGACTGGGAATGGAAGGTTCTAACTTAATGTAATACCCTTCAGAGGTGAGTTGACAAAACAAATAAATTGGAAGGAGAATGTTCATAATTTTAGTATGAGAAGTGGACATGTAACTTGCAGACAGTAATCTGGATGTGAGAAACATGTTGAATAACACAGCCCCCAACCTATGGGTGGCAAAAACAATAGGAAAAAATGCATGCCGATAAGTACCCTGTGATCCAGCATGTGGGGGCTTTGCCCCCTACCGTGTATGTAGTAGTTCTATAACTGCAAAGCAATGGCTGAAACTCCTTACGAGGATGTAAAAATGTGTCACGTAACTGCAGTCTTATGGTGGAATTGATTCATGTAAAAACTTTTAGGGATAGCTTAATTCAGGGAGCTGGGATTGAGGAGATGGCCTTCAAGGAATTACTATCATGGGTTAGGGAAAACAGTACTGAGCAGACTGTTTGTCCATGACTGTACATCTTGGACCTAGTACATATTAGTTCAGGGGATATGATTTGCACAGGCTCACAGATAGGGCTGGTGAAGTTTGTCCCTGCGAAACGGAAATCAGTGCTTTTCATTTATTTATTTATTTGTTTGTTGTTCAGGTTTAATGTAATCTCTTTCATTACGTGACATGGGTGACATTTGTCTATTGTGGTATTTTGATCAGGGGTTTTCAAGGAGTTAGGACAGTGATATTCCGATCACTGATTCTAATGTTTGTCTATCAAAAAGTTGTAGTAGCTTTGTTTAAGATTCATCTATGCCTTTCCAACATTATTCATAAAAGACTATCTTCTCTTTAATGACAGTCATTCAGTATTTTTTAAAAAATGTTATTCAGTTCAAGTAATAGTCTGTTTCATAAAATATCTTTTTTTTATTAAAATCTGTTAAAAATCAATTTGTCATTGATTACAAGGGGATTAAAATTTGTGTAGTATAGAATCTCACCTTAAATAAATGACCCCATTTTATAGACTAGTAGGAGAAGTTCTGATTTTCACATTTAGACTTTTTCTTGCACACAAAAAGCAGTTGTTTACTTCCATACAGTTTGGGATGATGTGTACCTCACTTCTGATTAGAAACTGTAATGTGTCTGTGCTGCTTATATTAAGAAAGGGGTATGAATCTGAACAGTAAACCCACTTATATATTCTCTGGCATTGTCTTATAAAATAAAATAACAGCACCACAGCCTCATATTATCAACAGAACCTTGAATGTCTTCACTTCCCATAGTGCTTTACTCTATTCTATGTGCACTGGCATCAACCACAGTCCTATCTGTAATGCATATGCGGAACATTTTCTTAGCAACTGGTTACTCAGGACCATCTGTTGTGTTATTTCACATCTTGCTGGCAGTCTTATTATGAGCATCTGCCTTTTCCTTCTGCTTTCTCTGGGGAACATACACACTGTACAGTAGGAAGTCTGCAGATTATATGCAGTTGCATGCATGGGTGACTGACATCTGCTGGTGTTTATTTTTTTCCCTTTGATTGTTTTGAAGTCTTATCTGCACCAGATGAAATACAGAACGTAGCAACATGTAAAACATTTTTCAATCCTTAAATGAAGAGAAGCATAGACCAGGCAACAGACTACCATTTCCCATAAATATGCTATTATCTGCACAGGTAGCTGAATGTATTGCACTTAGAAAGTGGCTGTAAGCATAATGTGCTTCATTTCTGTTGGCATTTTGTTTTTATCCAATTTTATTTTCTGTTTTCACAAGGCAGATAATTTGAAACACAAATAAACATTATGTGTCATGTTACAGTGTGTTTATAAAGCAACTTGAGTGAAAGTGCAATCTACAATGTGCATTTTACAGACCTACTTTTTACAATATGCTTGTTGAGAGAATCTAGTTGAGTTTTAGTGTCTGGTTATGTCTTATTTTTATCCTTTCTTTACCTCATGTTTTATAATCCCAATATCAGCACCTGAGTGCTTACAAAAACTTATGGCTTGCTTCTGGTCCAGACCATTTGCTGTTTTTGTAGCATGCTTTTTTCTCATGATAGCATTTCAGTTCCGTGTTTTATGGGATTTACATGTATTCATCATCACACTCCACTCACAACTGTCCTTTGAGTTTTATATATATATATATATATATATATATATATATATATATATATATATATATATTATTTTTCACTTGCCATTCATACATTTTACTCATTTAAACATACTTCATATTTTAGCATCTCCTTATATCCACTTCACTTCTATACAATACTTCGTTCATAGCCTGACCACACTTTTAAATTATACCAGTAGGCATTACTTAAAATCTGTCAATATCATCTTTGTCAGAAAGCAAAATACTGGGTTAATTCAAATGTATCATTTAACTGCCCATTCATTTATGGCAAAGCAGCTAATCAAATGTCATACATCTTTATATTTAAAGAGGATCAACAATTTATAGTCACCTTGTACATCCATCAAGAACTGTTATTGTTAGGTCTGCAGTGTGTGTATGTTTGTATAAGTATGTGCATGAATGACTGATGCTTTTTTGTAATTTGTTCAATGACATGATAGAAAGACAAAATGCATTTTTGAAATTATTATAGCTGTATGTATTCCTGTTTTCCATCGGATCTATCTGAAACACAAATCACTGAATACAAATAAGCAGTTATCTACCATAGAGTACAAAAGTTTTAGGACAGGTGTTTGCTCTTCATGCAAAATAGATCCTAACATATGATGTGTGCATAAATTAACAGAGTTAATGTCTAGCTTTCTTTAAATTAATGTCTTCCTAAACTGTTATTTTAAAAGATAGTTCAAAGTGAAAACAGCTCATTTGTGTGTGTGTGTGTGTGTGTGTGTGTGTGTGTGTGTGTGTGTGTGTGTGTGTGTGTGTGCAAGAAACCATTCCAAACTTGTATATTCCTTAAAGAGAATACTTTAGTACTTGATGTACACTTAAGAAGGGATTTGTTAAGTAAAGAAATACAAGTGTCTTAGAATGCTTATAACACCACAAAGCTGAAGATGTTTAGACATGATGATAGAAACATTTTATTGCTTTGACACTGTTAAAATATATTTAAAAAGTCATAATTTCATAAAAGCAGTGCAGATTACTAATTGTTGGTTGAGTCTCATTTGTTCAACTCACATTTGGTCAACTCCTTTGTGATATGATTTTAGTGTGTGCGTAATGCCCCAGGTGCTACATGGTGGTGGGTACAGAATAAGGCTTGAACCCTATACCTTGGGCCCAGGTGGCAAGAGCCTGAATTGCCTACCCACCACCATTTGTAAAAATGTTGCAGATTTTTCCCTCATACTTGTTCTGTTCCTCATAAAATCTGTGGTTTCTGTATTTTTGTGTCCTTGCAAAGCCAGTAGTGCATTGATACAGTGGTAGCATCGTTGACTGACAGCTACATGTGCTCTGGTTTGATTCTTGGCTGGGGTGCCTTACCTTCTGTGTGGAGTCTGTATGCCCTCCTTGTTTTTGTTTCCTCCCATCTTACAAAGACATGTCTGTCTGGAGTGTTTCTCCCTGGGCCTCTGCTAAAAATTAGCTTTTGTTCCAAGTCAGACTTTCCCGGTTAACAAATGTTAAAAATGACACGCCTTTGAATATCAGACTTCATATTCTTCAGAAAGTGCATGGTAACACAAAAGCTTTTATTCTAGCAATTTTCCATGTGTATAAGATGAATATTTGAAATTTGTCCCTATTTTTGGGACATTATTGGCTTCATCCAGGTTTTGTGCTCAGGTTGAGAGCTATGGTAAGAACTGAATATGTTTGGGAGCTATATTCCCCCATTACTGGCTTTGTCCAGGTGTTTTTTGCTAAGAGGTTGAGAGCTATGGAGAAAACTGAATTCACTGAATGTTTGGGGGCTGTATTCATCCATTATTGGCTTTGTTCAGGTGTTTTGTGCTAAGAGGTTGATAGCTGTGCTATGGTGAGAACTGAATTCACTAAATGGTAGCCATTTAAGTTTCCATCTTCCTCTTTCACAAAACAGCTGATTTGGCATAGTGGTATGTTGCTCTGACTGTTTTGCATAGGGTCCCCTGGGTTCAAGACATGGCAGTGAAATGTATCGTGGTAATACAGCATTTTATTATAGCAACCTTCCAACATTATACAAGCAATGTTTAAAATGTGTCCCTGGTTTTTGGCCTTTTGCCCCCCCCCCCCAATAAATTTTGGCTTCTTCCAGATTTCTTGTGCTGCAAAGTTCAGAGATACAGCTGAGTGTCGAGTGCTGCTTATGCTTAGTCTGCTTGCATTGTTAATAGCACAACAGGTAGTGTACTTGCTTTTGATGCTGAAGGCTGTGGGTTCTACTCCCACAGTAGTTAGATGCATTGCTGATACTGTACTGTGTTGTAAAGGGGATGGATGCTGCAGTCCTTTATGGCAAAGATACCTAGTAACTATGAACCTGTTTTCAGTTTGCTGTCCATTCCCTATTGTGGTATTACTATCTTATCATTTTTTTAATGCATGCAACATAGGCAATTTATTCTTCAAGGGCAACAGGCACTTTATTGTAGATGAAACAATGACAGCAGCAACCTCTTTAGTAGTTACAGATTTCTTTAATGTGGATTTTACTACTTTAGAGATTGTGCATATTTACTGATACTGGTGGACTATAGAAGGTTGAGTAGACTTTTTATGATGGAATGTTCCGAATTGGGCAGTTTTGTCATTGGTGTATGCATTTTGTTTCATTGTTTACTGGAAAAATGTTCAAAACAATAAATTTAAAATGCCTTCTAACAACTGTACTGTATTGTACAAGGAATCTAATGTAATACAGTCAGGAAGGTGTATCAAAAAGCATGTGTATGTGTCATGTTCAAGGGGCCTATGATTTTGAAAACAGCCTGGAGTTAATCTTTATCTGCCACTGGCAAAATGTATTTTCTTTGAATGTGGGTTTCAATGCTGTTTCAATGCATGTGAGTTTCAAGGGCAGAGAAGTTTTAATGCTGAGTCTATTTTCATTGTGAGACTGCATTGCTTTGTTTAACAGATATATATTAGGGTTTGTGCTGTAAAATGCAAAATAAAACTTTCAAATGAAATCTAAATATTCACAGAAATAAAGTAGTATGCACATTACAGTGTTTAAGGTAAATGGGGCAAAATAACCAAGGAATGGGACATTGGAATGGCTGCAGGAGGGAGGCTCCATTAGACCACGATTTTGTGAGGGGGGGGTAGCAAACTCAGACAGCCCTGGTTGAACTATACCTCTCAGTTGTCCATATTTTTGCCAAATTAATAGATATTTGCTTCTTATTTTTGGTTTGTTCCTCACAAAATGTGTGTTTTTTTAGCAAATCCTTTAGGAATGAAGTCACTAAATGACAGACATTGAGTTTCAGACGTCATAACCTTCAGAAAAATGCGTGCTAATGCAAGACCTGTTATTCTGTCAACTGTCTTAAGTTTATACAAGAGCAATTTTCAGTAGTGTTTGTATGTTCCCCAAATATATTTGGCCTTGTCCAGATTTCCTGCATTAAGAGGTTGAGAGGTATGTGCAAATCGCTTTGTAGAATTCGGAATATCCAAACCTCTCCATTGTCCCCAATTTTGGCTCAAAATGTTGCTCTCCCCTAATAATCCCTCCTCAAAATGACAATTTTGCAAGAAAATGTGGAGGGTTTACAATTATATATAACTATAATGATCAGAGTTATTACTTTTTTTCAGAAATGCATGTAGATACTCTTATTTTGTTAGCTGCTCAAGTTAACAGTGTTAATATTAAAAAGGTGTCCCTTTTTTGACAGGTTCCCAGCTGTATTGTGTGGCAACTTTATATTTTTGCATCACATTTTGGTCTGTTTTTCATAAAATTGTGGTTTTCTGGCAAATTAGTGGCAAGTCATTAAAGAATGAAGTTAGAAAATAATGGCAGACATTTGAGTTTCAGATTTCATACCCTTCAGAAAATTCATACTAATGCAAGACCTACTACTGTTCTATTATCTAAGTTAATAAGAGCAATATTTAAAAATTGTCCTTATTTTTGGGTCTGTGTCCCTCTTCTAGTTCTATGTATGGCTTTGTCCAGATTTCTTGCTCTGAAGTTGAAAGGTATGAGTGTCAGAGTCATCACTGTCAGCCAGAGACATTTCAAATTGTGACATACTTGTTGCACCCCACTCCCCATTGTTGTGGCTCTGGATGTGTCCGAGGAAGGCAAGGAGCAGTTATGCAGTATAAGTGTGCAGATATTCCCCCATCCAAGGTAGACCACAAGTACGACCATGGCTTTTCAGCTGTCCTTGATTTTGCAGAATGTTCTGATTTTCTGTCATATAATTTTATACTGTTGATTTATGCTTCTTATTATTCAGGAAATGCATGCTGTCACAGTGCCCTATTGTTCTGTTTAAGTAGCAATGATTTAATGACCATCAGGTAAGCTTGTCGGAGATTGTAAGATGCAAGTACGCTTTAATAAGCATACTGTTAAAGAATTACCAGCATGGAAAGCATTTTCGTTGTTGCCATGCCGATAATATTTACATAACTAGATAATGTATAAGCCTTGGGTATTGAAATGCATATGACAGTATTTTTAATAAAAGGACAGGATTACAATATTTTCAGAAGCTCATTACATTTGTTGGAGACTTGCAGTCATCTTTGCAGGCTTTACCCGTAAACTAAACAGAATAACAATCTATCATGTGCGGTCCATAACTTGTGCAGGAATCCTTTAAGCAATTTATCTTGAGCTTGTTTCTTGCTTGTTGTTAATTTTTTTACTTTGGTCATGTCTTCCCCATGAAACAAGTAGATAGTTGTGTCAGGCAGCAGGTCTTTTTTGGATAAGAAACAAATATTGTCTGTATAAGAAGGAGGTAGCATACCCCTCAGCTGTCCAGGTTTTTGCAGAATGTCCAGATTTTTTGCCCCATATTCTTCCTAAAAAGGATTGAAGTTGCTAAATAATGACAGACATTTGAGTTTTAGATGTTATATCCTATAGAAAAATGCATGCCATCATCATCATCTTTTTTCGGTCGCCACAGCGGATCATCTGTTTCCATTTCTTCCTGTCCTCTGCATCTTGCTCTGTCACACCAACCACCTGCATGTCCTCTCTCACCACATCTATAAACCTTATCTTAGCCTTCCTCTTTTCCTGTTACCTAGTAGCTTCATCCTTAGCATCTTTCTCCCAATATACTCAGCATCCCTCCTCAGCACATGTCCAAACCAATGTAATCTTGCCTCTCTGGCTTTGTCTCCAAACCTTCCAACCTGGGCTGACCATCTAATATACTTATTCCTAATCCTGTCCACCCTCGTCACACCCAGTGCAAATCTTAACATTTTTAACTCTGCCACATCCAGCTTAAACTCCTGCCTCTTTGTCAATGCCACTGTCTCCAACCCATATAACATAGCTGGTCTCACTACCCTCTTGTAGACCTTCCATTTCACTCTTACTGGTACTAGTCTGTCACAAATCACTCCTGACACTCTTCTCCACCCACTCCATCCTGCCTGTACTCTCTTCTTCACCTCTCTTCCACACTCACCGTTACTCTGAACTATTGATCTGAAGTATTTAAACTCATCCACCTTCATCACCTCTACTCCTTGCATCCTCACCATTCCTCTATCCTCCCTCTCATTCACATGCATATATTCTGTCTTAGTCCTGCTGACCTTCATTCCTCTTCTCTCTAGAGCATATCTCCACCTCTCCAGGGTCTCCTCCACCTGTTCCCTACTCTCACTACAGATCACAATGTCATCTGCAAGCAAACATCATAGTCCACGGGGACTCATGTCTGATCTCATCTGTCAACCTGTCCATCACCATTGCAAATAAGAAAGGGCTCAGAGCTGATCCTTGATGTAACCCCACCTCCACCTTAAACGCATCTGTCACTCCCACCGCAGACCTCACCGCTGTCACACTACCCTCGTACATATCCTGTACCACTCTTACATACTTCTCTGACACTCCTGACTTCCTCATACAATACCACAACTCCTATTTAGGCACCCTGTCATATACTTTCTCTAAGTCTACAAAAACACAATGCAACTCCTTCTGACCTTCTCTGTATTTCTCCATCAACACTCTCAGAGCAAACATTGAATCTGTAGTGCTTTTTCCCGGCATGAAACCATACTGCTGATCACTAATCATCATGTCCCTTCTTAACCTAGCTTCCACTACTCTTTCCCATAACTTCATGTGTGACTGATCAATTTAATCCCTCTGTAGTTACTACAGATCTGCAGATCACCCTTATTCTTAAAAATCGGTACCAAAACACTTTCTCCATTCCTCAGGCATCCTCTCACTTTTTAAGATTTCATTAAACAATCTGGTTAAAAACTCCACTGCCATTTCACCTAAACACCTCTATGCTTCCACAGGTATGTCATCTGGGCCAACAGCCTTTCCATTCTTCATCCTCTTCATAACTGTCCTTGCTTCCTCCTTGCTAATCCATTGTACTTCATGATTCACTATCCACACATCATCCAACCTTCTCTCCCACTCATTCTCTTCATTCATCAGCCCCTCAAAGTACTCTTTCCATCTCCTCAACACACTCTCCTCACTTGTATGTTTCCCTCATTATCCTTTATCATCTTTGCTTGATGCACATCTTTCCTAGCTCGGTCCCTCTGTCTAGCCAATCGGTAAAGGTCCTTTTCTCCCTCCTTAATGTCCAACCTTTCATACAACTCTTCATACGCCTTATCCTTAGCCTTCGCCACCTCTCTCTTTGCCATGCACCTCATCTCCTTATACTCCTGTCTACTTTCTTAATCTGTCTGACAATCCCACTTCTTCTTTGCAAACCTCTTTCTCTGTATACTCTCCTGTACTTCCTCATTCCACCACCATGTCTCCTTATCATCCTTTCTCTGTCCAGATGTCACACCAAGCACCTTTCTAGCCATCTCCCTTACTAGCTCTACTGTAGTTACCCAGCTATTTGGTAACTCTTAACTGCCACCCAGTGCCTGTCTTAACTCATCCCTGAACTCCACCTCACAATTACCCTTTTTCAATTTCCACCATTTGATCCTTAGTGCTGCCCTCACACTCCTCCTCCTCTTCTTGATCACCAACGTCATCCTACAAACCACCATCCTATGCTGCCTAACTACACTTTCCCCGGTCACCACTTTACAGTCTCCAATCTCCTTCAAACTGGCCCTCCTACATAAGATATAATCCACCTGTGTGCATCTTCCTCCACTCTTGTATGTCACCCTATGCTCCTCCCTCTTGTTAAAATACGTATTCACCACAGCTATGTCCATCCTTTTTGCAAAATCCACTACAGTCTGACCTTCTGCATTCCTTTGTTTAACACCATACCTACCCATCACTTCATCATCCACTCCTCTGTTCCCTTCACCTACATGCCCATTGAAATCTGCTCCAATCACCACTCTCTCACCCTTGGGTACAGTCATCACCACTTCATCCAACTCACTCCAAAATGTTTCTTTCTCATCAATCGCACACCCAACTTGTGGAGCATATGCACTAACAACATTCATCATTACACCATCAATTTTCAGCTTCATAAACATCACTTTATCCGACTCTCTTTTCAACTCCAAAACACTCTTAGCATACTGTTCCTTCAGGATAACTCCTATGCCATTTCTCCTCCCATCCACACCATGATAAAACAATTTGAACCCACCTCTGATACACCTAGCCTTACTCCCCTTCCATCTGGTCTCTTGCACACACAATATACCAACCTTCCTTCTGTCCATCATATAAAATGCATACTAACATAAATCCTATTATTCTAGCAATGTTCTAAATTCATGACAGCAATATTTATAATCTGTCCCTATTTATGTTGGGCTTTGTCCAGATTTCTTGCAGAGGTTGAGGTGTGTGAGAGAAAGTGAAATGCCCTATTTAGAGTTAGCAGGTGGAATTTATTTTCAAGTGTATTTTCAAGGAATTGTGAGCTTCAAGGGAAGAGAGGTTTACTGCTGCTCATGCTAAGTCTGCTTAAAATGTGCAACTGTTTTGTTTAGCAAATGGTATCATTATTGTGGTATAGAATTTTAAAGCAGTGTTAGTAGTACAGCAGGTAGCATACTTGCATCTTGATGCAGAGGGCTATAGGTTCTACTCCCACAGCATGTAGATTTGTATTTTAAGGGGGTGGAGTGCTACAGTCCTGGCTATGTCCTCCTTTGGATGAGATGCCTAATAACTATGAACTTGTTTTTCAGCTTACCACCTATTCTGTATTGCAAATATACCAGCTTACCATTTTTAATGTAACATAGGCAATGTATTCTTCAAGGGCAGCAGGCACTGAATTTGTTGATGAAATGTTGAAATATAAAGTTGTTTTCTAGCAACAACCTCTTCATTAGTTTCAAATCTCTATAATGTGGAATTATTCAGATGGCTTTTACTTCTGCAGAGATTGTGCATACTGACTGACATTGATGGATTGTAATGATAAAAGTTTAAGTGGCCTTTTATGGTTGAAATGTTTTGAATTGGGCGGTTTGTCATTAATGGCTCGTAAGTTTTGTTTCATTGCCTGCTGGAAAAACATTCAAAACTATAAATTTAAACACACAGTCTAACAAGTGGTGCTGTATTATAGAAGGGATATAATAAAATTATTTTATATTATAATTAATACAATCTGTATATATTATAATTGTGCATAATCATATGTAGAAATATGTACACTTCTTATGCATGGCTACTCTTGCTTACCACAGTAACAGGAAGGATACTGTAATGGCTGTGTCAAGAAAAAAGGTCTAAAGCTTTTAGTTAAGCATATAATGAAGTTGGTCACATCAGTGATAATGCAGACCCAGTTTCATATAACTAAGGATCAACCACACAAAATCAGAAAACACCCAGAATTTCCCTTGCCCACTCAGCAAAACTAACCTTGAAAAAATAATTAATAATGTGCATATATTAGGGCTATTGGAATTATCTATAAAAAGATGAAGTGATGATTTGTAACTATGTCAATGCTGGGATTATGAAGAAATGCTTGATTAAGCATTAATGAAAAGATATACATAATTTAGTGAATGCACACAGTTTAAGTTAAATACAGCTATAACATGTCGTGCATTCAGAGCACAGAATGCCAGCTTTTATTTAAACAGCAACTTGTGTTACTGAGAGCTAATCTTGGAAGCCAAAGAACACTAGTGTTATAAACTAATTTGTTTAAATCTGTATAATCTGAACAGGCTCATGGGACTCAGTTTAGTGTCCTACATGAAAAATACTGAGCTAATGAACACTATTCCCCAGTAGTTGTTTCTAAGTCACTTACAAATAAATAAATAAAACAAGGGGAGGTATTTTGAGGTAAAACAAATATATTGTCTTTATGGTAGGTAAAAAGTAAAACTCTGTTAGTACCCAAGTAAATAAAATTATTATTAGCAATGAATGAGAAATTATTCCAGTATAGAGAACTGAACAGCCAAGCCTTCTTGATCGGAATTCAGAAGGACTACCAGATGAAAGTTCCCTTGAGTTAGTTGCAATGTACATGGGGTATGTAAAACAACTTATCACAGATTCCTAATTAAATCCAGATATCTGTAATCATTGTAGAAGTAAAGCATAAAACGGTATGCACACTAAGAATTTTGACAGTGTTTATGGCAACTGGGGAGAAATAGACAAGTAATGGGACCCTGTAATGGCTGCGTGGGGGAGGGGGCTGCATGAGTGGAGGGGGTGGGGCTATGTGGGTGGAGGGTGTGGGGCTTTGTGAGTGGGGCTCTGGGTTTGCACCCCCCTGCAAAAAATCCTGTGGGCTCCCTTGTCTGCAGCCATCCTCAACTGTCATCCTTCTGACTAGGATCTTATCTTCAGGCCAGCTCCATACCTGGTCTCAGCCCACCTCAGTTCTCATCTCTCTTACTTCCAGAATCAGGAGGAACAAAGTCAAAAATAATCATAACTGAAGGTCCCAAATCAATAACACTTTGGTTTTATATCTCGGTAGCACTGACTTAGAAACTTGAGAGAATAAGAGGGAAAAAACGATGGTGGGAATTTAATAAAGCCTACATTTTTTTTTTTGCCATGTAGGCATCATGTCACAATGCTTACATTGGCCGCGAACAGATTAAGATTCAGTAAGCGCTGCTAAGTGGCCCGCACTCACTTGCAAACACGAAAAATTTTGTGGCATGCAAATCGCCTCATAAGCAGGTGAATCTCATGCAAGTGAGGCAGGTAGAGCAGAAAGGCAGCTGTTCAGATCCCATGTCAGTGTCCGTAGTGTAAGTGGAAAAATTCCATGTACAGGAGTCTCTACCGACAAAAGGGGTTGTAAATCTATAGAAATGTGGACATAAATCCCCTGACAATAATACCACATATACATATGAGCAAAACTATTATTCTGGATGTCAGAAAGTTTAAGGGAGTAAATTAAATTAAGAATTTTTTTAATAATCTCAGCATGTTTGCGTTACACACAGCAGTGTGAAAACATGCTGAATAGAAAAAAATAGGAAGAAAAATAATTTTATACTATGTGACAGAAATGTATTATAGGACCTTGTGTGGGATCCCTAAAATGGTGCATTGAAGCTGTTGCTAATGTCATAGGGCTGTGAAGCGTGTAGTTTCCAGGCTGTCAACATGGATGAGTATGCAAATGAGGTGGAGTTACTAAATAGCAGAAAGGAGTAATTGTGTATACATTTTCCCTTCATGTAGGGTCTTACACCATGTTGAGGTTTACACAGAATATGGCTAACATCAAGTGGGGTGTGTCATTTCAGAGCTCTTTTAAGCTTAGGGGCACATTTTTGTGAGGCATGCCACATGGCTGAGCGTGTTTTTAAAACCAGATGAATTTCATTAGAAATTTTGACCTTTGCATAAGCTATGATGCGCAGCACTGTGTACAGCATTGCTCATTAAAAAGGGGCATTAAATGATGTTAATTATATCATAGGCAAGTGGAAGGCATCATAGTTAGCCAATCACACATCTTGCACCTACAGCACAGCTGTATAAAGCATGCATACAACCTACATTCTGATTTTCCTCCAATACTGTGGACCAGTGGAGTACAGACTTGAGAATTTTAACTGAGATAATGCTAGGAGCTGCTGCAGGTCTGCTACATCTGTATGTGCTAGATGCTGAAGTCAATGCTGCTGCTGCTGACAATAGGCCTAGGCAGAGAAGGAGAAGAGTGTTCAGGCCCAGGGTAACCTCCCAGGAGCTACATGAGCTGGAGATTGTAGAGCGCTACAGGGTGGACAGGGACATACCAGAAGAACTCACTGAGCTGTGCAGCCCTCATCTCAGACCCAGAGCCAATAGAGGGGAACCCATCCCAGTGGAAACAAAGGTATGTGTAGCCCTTAGGATACTAGCTACAGGCACTTTCCAAAGACCAACTGGGGACATGATGGGGTTCTCACAGGCATCTGCATCCAAGGTACTTCACCAGTTCCTGGATGCCATGCTACAACATGCCAGTGAGCACATACCTTTTCCCCTCACTGCTGAGGTGAGGGACAGCAATCTGCAACACTTCTACGGTGTAGCACACTACCCTGAAGTACTGGGTGTCATAGATTGCACTCATGTACACATCAAAGCACCACCTGGTGAAGGGGGTAGAATTTACGTCAACTGCAAGGGGTAGCATTCCATCAACTGCCAGGTCATGTGCAATGCCCAGGGGATTATCCTGAATGTGTGTGCTGGCAGCCTAAGCAGTTATCATGACTCCCATACCTGGCAAGCATCACAGCTGTACCAGATGTTTGCTAGGGGGACATCCCACATGGCCATTTACTGGGGGATGCTGGCTACACCTTGGAACCATGGATGATGACACCCATCAGAAATACTCACACACCCATGGGAGAATGCTATAATGAGGCACATGCCCACACTAGGAACATCATAGAAGATGTGTTTGGGCTTCTGAAGTAACTGTTCCGGTGCCTTAGTATATCTGGTGGAGCCCTGCAGTACTCTCCAGCCACATGTGCACATATGTTCACTTTATGTGCTATGCTACACAGTCTGATCCTACAGAAACAGCTTCAGCATTATCTGCAAAGTGAAGGCATACACAGCCCACCACCAGTGCCTAGGTCACCACAGCCACAGTCACAGTAGGACTTGGATGAGGAACCCCCTGCCATTGTCCCTATAGACAGATGTAGGCATGCTCAGTACACCCTGGCTTTGTCTAAGAGACAACACATAGCACATTCACTGACAACCTAGGGACCTAGGGACTGATACCTTACTCCAACTCACATACATATATTAAACTTGATGCCAGGCAACCTACACAACCTGTACCTATCCGTGTATTGGTTGTGTCCTGCTTGCATCAGTCATCCCTGAACTACAATTCTGTCAATTGCTGTACTTGCAAGGTAAGTCTTTAACCTACACAGTACTTGTAAGGAATAGCATGATATGACATTGTATGCATGGATCTACTACATTTATGCAAGTAAATATAGTGGGCTATTTTGACAGATGTAACATCCATATGGGACTACAGATTCCTTTAGTAGTCACTAGGCCTCTTGCATGGAATATTCATTACATAAGTCATGGGAGATGTTAAGCAGTGGGGTTACATGATATTTGGACTACTGTGTATCCCAACAGAACATGCAGTGTTGTTCCCCCACCCCCATCACTGCAGTGTTCCCATATAACTGCTGTAACAGTAACTCAACAATGGTATATCAGCAGTCGAGGCAATCTCAGGGCAGTAACACAGACATTGATCATACATTGTATGTCTCACTTAACGCAGGAATAACAACATGCATATTTATGCTGTTGATTGTATGATGAATGACTATACTCTCTGTCTGACAGCTTGTGTGGCTCAGTGGACTAGGGAAGGTAGCATGAGTGATGGCATTGATGGTTCTAATCTGGAAATATCCACATTTTTGGATGCGAGGTATTATTATTTTTTTGTTTTTGTTTACAGTCAGACTGTGTGTGGTGTAATGTTATTAACCTCTGTCACATATTAATTACATCAGAAAGCTAAAGAATGCCGTGGACAATTTGAGTGAAGTGCAGTACTACAGAAACAGGGACAGCTGTCACTGTCTTTAACAGAAAAAATCCCAGAGTGGATTTCAGGTAGCTGTGGCCTGGAGTTAGTTTAAAAGTACTGACCATCCCATTGGGCATGCTCATACACTTAAACACAGTGCAGTTCTTTTGCCCCTTGCTCAAAATGACCTGTTATGCATAGATATGTCTATACATGCATACATATATGTATATCTATCTGTCTGTCACTATTTCTCTCTCCCATAGATAGTATATCCGTGTCTCTCTCTCTCTCTCTCTTTACATATATATATATATATATATATATATATATATATATATATATATATATATATATATATACATACACCGATAGATATATGTGTTGTCCTACATACCCTGATAATGGTGAGTAAAGCTGCACTATCACACATCTATAATGTTGCTCAAAGGATCCAAAGTAAGGGCTCAACAGTACATAATGCACTTACCTACAGACCCCTGTGCCTGCTGGATGTCACCACACATACAGCAACAGGTGAGCAGGTGGTGTAATGTATAATGTTGTCTATGCACGCATGGACAGGCACATTGTTTTTGCCCACAGGCTTGCCCATCCAAATGCAATCAGCCACATATGGCCAAACTGGTAACTGTAGCCACATAGCTAGGATAAATAACAGTTATCTGACTACTAGGCTACTAGATGCAGATAACAGTACAAAGCAATTTCATTCTGCATGCCACAGATGCCGTTCAACACAAGCCTAGTTTGTGTAAACCACAAGTAGTTTGCCTGCAATCATAGTTAAAACAAACATCAGCTATGGCACATGTGATAAATACTGTAATCTATAGTGTGTAAGACTTGTTAAGTAGGGGTTCTAATCTCACTCTAGACCACTTTGTGTGTGTATGTGTGTGCATTCACATGTATCTCCCTGCAGAATAATTGAGAAGCCCTCATTGACTATCAAACTGCAATAGTTCTGCATTTTGTGGCCATGTAAGCTGCTGCCAGTGTGCAAACTGCCATCTTCTACAAGGCCTGCTGCTGTCATTGACCTTAAGACTTCCATCTTCCATTGCAATCTCAGACTTAAGCCGTGGCATGCGCGATAAGTACTGTGATCTATAGTGTGTAAGACTAGATATGTAAGGGGTGCTAATCTCGCTCCAGGCTATTCGGAGTGTGTGTGTGTGTGTGTGTGTGTGTGTGTGTGTGTGTGTGTGTGTGTGTGTGTGTGTGTGTGTGTATCTCCATATAACATAAAATAGTAATAGCAGACTTGAGGTATAGCATGTGCATCACATATTGTGATCTGTAGTGTGTACCATTAGATAGGTAAGTGTTCTAATCTACATGCAGTCAAATTGCAGTGTGTGTATGCTGTGCCATGTCCTGTAAACAGTAATTGGAAATGGTGCTATCTTCAATGTAGCCAGGTTCGTATGTGTGTGGCTGTTAGAGCATTTTACATCAGTTTATGGAGTCATAAGATATCTGAACTTTAGTAGCATAATCGTCCCACAGCCCTCATAATCCTAGCCAAGTGTATACCCTTATTTTACATGATCAGCACATATTGCCCCTGTCCACGAGAGACACAGGCAGAAGCCTTGTGGTGAAATGACAGTCACCCAGCCAATCATACAGATGGCATCTAATGAGGTCCACTGAGGTGCTCTGCTTGCCATTAGGCAGGATTCTGTTTCACGGGTGTGTTAAAGTCTGCTACCCAGATCTCTCCCACCAGCATGTATTACTAATGTCACATACCAGATTAATGTCCTTACAGTGACTAATCCATGTACCATGCCACCTACAAATATGTAGCATTTCCAATCAAGCAGGGTCACACATTGCCCCGTATGCAAGGCAGAGATCACCTCTGAGTAGTCTATATGTCACAGGCTACAATGACCACTGATTTCAGATGAACCCCATTGAACAGATACTGAAGATTTAAAGTTCCCTTGTGAGGCACCATTGTGTTGTGTGCAGTTGCCAGTAGTGCTTGGAAAGGAACCTTACCAAATTGCCATTGCACTCAAATATTGTCACGTTGAGGGAAGAGTACATGGAGGTTATGAGTATGTCAATTTCAGGTGACTGTGCCCTCAGTTATGACATAGGATTCCTGTCTTACTACTGGGGAGACATGGTGATCTCAGGTACATTAGGTGTAAACCTGTGTGGCCAGGCCTATCACCCCTGAGTATGTACATCACATGTTGCAACTGATGTGCTACTTACTAGGAACATAGGTGTTACTGATGGAAATGATACTACATATATATTTGCATGGAGTTTACAGCCATTAGTATGTCAGCAGGTATTTGTTTGTCAATAACCTCTTGTAAGATATTGACATAACTCACACAGTCTATGACTGCTCTCAGTTTGCAGGCATCAGCCAACATTGTGAGCCACAGACATTCAGAATTCTCTTGTATCATGGTTAAATGGATTCCAAGCACTCGAGGACCCAGGGCTGAGCCCTGTTGAACACTGCTGCTTACACATCAGCTATTGGAAGCAGATTTCCCTATTTTGAGTATGTGTGCCATCACTAAGCCACTTAGTGACTCATATAATGATATACATTTATTTATTTGACATTTGTTGACCGAGAATGTCTGACTGAGCTTGAACCCTTTTTCAGCAGATCCCTGGGGAGAAAAGCTCCACAAAGTATTACATACACCATAAAACTGTTTACAAACAGTACAGTATACATTAGGTAATATAAACATGCATTATAATGCTTGAGGTCCCACTTGTTACATGAGAGTTTAAAAAGTGTTATTTACAAAAAAGTAATCAGAAGCAGAGGGGAAGTTGATAGAGAGAGCAGGTGATAGAAAAAGGTAAAGTGTTAAGAGAAAAAAGGGTGCTATGGGTAAAAGAGGGAAAATTAGAGTTTTTTTATTTATAAATAAGAGAGGAGAGAAATATTAGTTAGAATCAAGTGAAATCTGAGAAAGGGGAGTAAGAAAAGTGGGAAAAGAAGAAAGGGAGGTAAATGTGTGTGATGCTCCTGCACTGGCCCAGTAATCAAGGAGTCTCAATCCACACCACTGGCAACAGCTAGGGGACGTACACACTGGGAGGATGGCAGAGAAAAAGTGTTTTTTTGGGGGGACTGGGGTGTTTTTCAGACTGAGGCTAGATGTATCAGAAGCAAGGGTGGAGTTAGGAAGAAATATGGTGGTAGAAGGCAGTAAATTACTGATGGTATTGCTGAAAAGGAATTGAACTGGGTGGCTATTTCTGTGGGAGACAGGTTAGGATCAGGGTTAGGAGATGGTGAGTTACCTGGATGGATGATGTGGTTAATTGACTTCCAGAAGTCCCTAGGGTTATTACTGTGATTAGAGGTGGATTGTGAGTAGAAGTTTCTTTTATCAGATACTATAATTTTTTTAGTTTTGTTTCTAAGGTCTTTATATTTTTGTAAATCTGAAGGAAATTTTGATTTAGTCCATTTTTTCCACGCTAGATCTCTGACATGGATAGAGGAATAAGTGGTGATGGTAAGCTAAGGGGAGATTTGAGATTAAACTCTTGTTGTTCGAAGATGGGTAAGAGTGTCGAGAATATTTAAGAAAGCTGAATTGAAGTGTAGGACAGCATCATTAGGAGGCAGTGAAAAGAGCGAAAACCCATTAATGGAGGATAGGAGGCTATTTAAGTATTCTGAGATGAAGTTGGTCAGTTTACAGAAAGTTTTATATTTGTGAGTACTAGTAGTGTGGGAGGTGTATCTACGTACTTGGATAGGTGCATGGTCACTAAAAGAGTCAGATAGTGATTCAGGTTTATGGTGTTTATTGGGATGCGATACTAGTATCCAGTTGATAATTGAGTTAAAGTCTGAGAGTTTATTTAGGTGGGATGGATTTGAGATGACCTGTGCGAAGCCTTAAAGGTTTATACATTGACAAGGAGAGTCAGTCATTAAGGGATGCCAATTTATGTTGACGTCCCCTAGGATGGTTGTTTCTGTAGTAATGTTATCTGAGAACCAGGATAGTATTTGTTAAAGGAGGGAGATATTTTCACCAGGAAGTATGTATATGGTGGCAACAGTTACAGTTAGGTGTTTATTGAGAATTACATTTACTGACAGAATTTCAGCAGGGGGAAGGGAGATAGAGAGGTGTTAGAAGAGGTTACTGTGAGATGGTCCGCGTAAAGGATAGCTACTCCTCCACCTTTTCTATTTATTCTATCCATTCACAGTATGTTATAGCCAGGTGGGAGAAAATTGTTATCTGAGTTATGTAGTTTGATCCAGGTCTCTGTGAGAATTGGTAGGTCTGGGGAGTGAAGGTCTATCCATGCATGTAATTCTGCAGTTTTATTCAGAATGCTACAGATATTTAGAGCATAAACCTTGAGGTGCTTATTAGTTAGGTGGAGTTATAGTTTGGAGTGGGGTTGCAGTGGGTGTTGTTGGTGGATGATGGGGGTCCAGGGTTAGGGTGAATGTCACTAGACTAACAGAGTAGTGACTAGTTAGGAAGGAAATCTGGTGAAACAGAAGTGGGACTGTTTTTTTTTTATTTTCATTTTATATGAAATGTTGTCATGATGCAGAAGCTTAGTAGGTTGGGGCAGGAGAATTGGGTGAGAGAGTAGAGAGGAAGATATAGTAAAGTAGTCTGAGTTAAATGAGGGTTGAGAGGTTAAAGTACAGGTAGGAGATAGTTGTTTTGGGTTGGGCCTATATTCAATTCAAGTAAGGTAGTACAATATGGAAAGTAAGTATAGGAAGAGTGCAGGGAGAAACATTGGTTGGTTGAACAGTAATGGGAAGGAGGTTAGTGAATAAAACATGTAGATGACTGTATTGCTATAATGGGAAATAACTGGAGTGACCTGATGTAGGGTGGAGCAAATGGTTAACTATAAAGGAAATTATGTCAGGGGTGAATGTAATTACGGAGTTAGTGTGGGGAGCGAAGTGAGCCCAAGCGTATCAAGGGCAAATGCAAATAGCAAATGGAGCGGGCTGAGCCAAGGAATTCAGTTCAGAGCAGACAACACTGTTAATGGGAATGAGACAGCAGAGACCCAAGATTACCTAAGTACAAATAAAGATTTAAAGTCCTGCAAGGAAAATGCAGGGGGGAGTGCAGGTCCTAGAGTGTGAGTCTCGGCTAGCATTGAACAAAGTTACATGAACACAAAGATATTTAAATGTAAACCTACACTGGGTACTTGTAAGGCATCAGAAAGCTGAAAACTTTTAAAGTGTCCTGTTGAACTGTGAGGCAGCTTGCAGATAGGTCCAGTGAACAGGTATCAGCACACTGTTGCAGCTTAACTGTAGTGACTGTAGCCGCTAGGCAGATTGATTGCAAAACAAAAAGAGAAAATAAGCACATAAAGTTACAGTTGCTTAGTAAAGAGGATCAGGATAGAGCGGATAAGGAAGGAGGAAACTGTTTTTTGTACATTAAAAAAATAGTATAATGATTACAGCAGTTGAGAGGTTGTGTCTGTTATTACAATAATGTTCCAACAATCCTTACATGAACATACACTTAGCAGTAAACAGTTGAACTTAAACAGAATTAGACATAAATCTTGCAGCACAGTGATTATACTTTCATAATCAAGGCTCTTTTAACCACCAGATACAGTTATATGAAAATTATCTGCTATGTTGCTTCACTTTCATATTCAACTTATCACCAGTGCTGCATGAATTCTCTACAGTGTATTTAAGTATACACTAAAATTGTGTTTCCACACTGTAATGTTCTAAAGTTCTCTTATTTCACGGTTTCCTGCAGTAATGCTCAGGCAAATATAGCTCCAGACTTAATACAAGCTAAAATGGAATAACATTAGAGTTCTGCCAGCATTCCACATGGTACTTACAAACAAACAATGATAAAGTTTACAATCAGGAGAGTCTAAATTTCCCTAATAATAGCATCCAAAACACAGTATGTAGCAGTAATTATTATTTTTAACTTGTACTTTGTGCAATAGGAGACAAGACAATGTGCTTACATTTAGAGACATGCACACATCTAGGACACCAAAGTAGTTAAATCTAGCAGGGAAGATTTTAGATTTAAAAGATGGCTCCAATCCATGCAAGTAGGGTAAAAAACTTTCTGATCTGCTGTCATTGGGCTGGCAAATAAAGAGTGGCAGTGTGGGAGCCAATGGAATGCTAAGGAGAGCCAATGGGGGAGGGTTTGAAGCACCTGAGCCAAGTAACTCAATTCAGAGAAGACAACACTGTTAATAGGAATGAGTCAGCAGAGCCAATATTACCTAAGTACAAATAAAGATTTAAAATTCTGCAAGGAAAATGTAGGGGGTGTAGGTCCTACAGGGTTCTTATTATGTGATCGAAGACGCATACTTTCGAATGCGTCTTGATCAACCATACAAGAATGAAAAGGCAAAATAGCAAAGTGACTTTTAAGCAAATTCTTTCCCTGAGAAAGAATTTGCCTGGCCTCTTCCATTACTTTGCCATTTTCAGCACTGTAGTGCAATCTCGGATTTGGTATATTTAAGTATAGGGGGTGTGGGGCGGCAAAGCCCCCCACTTTATGTACTGTTTTAAAGGGTTTTTTTTGGAACAGTGATTTTTTTCCAAGGGAAAAAAATCGCTGTTCTGGGGTTTCGACATTGTAAGCTTTCGCTTACATGGGGTCGATTAATCATCATTCGCTTATTTAAGCATTCAATTATGTAATATAGACCCGGTCCTACAGTGTGAGTCTCAGCTAGTATTGAACAAGGAACAGGAGCACAAAGATATTTAAATGTGAACTTACACTGGGTGCTTGTAACACACCAGAAAGCTGAAAACTTTTAAAGTGTCCTGTTAAACTGTGAGGCAGCTTGCAGATAGGTCCAGTGAACAGATATCAGCACACTGTTTCAGCTTAACTGTAGTGAATGTAGCCGCTAGGTAGATTGAATTTAGAGACATGCACACATCTAGGACACCACAGTAGTTAAATGTAGCAGGGAAGATTTTAGATTTAAAAGATATTACCGTGGATGCCTAAGTGGGTACTTTTGTCAATGATGTCTGAGTGAGGGATAGAGTCACATGGCTTGGCTAAGTCCAGGGGTTGTATGGCCTGATGTCCCACACACAGATCCCTGGTGACTGCCTTGGACATGTCCACCATGTTTAACAGCCATGATCTCCCTGTCAGAAATGCAAACTGTGTACATTCAACTGTTTGTAGATCACATATTTCTGTTGCTGATCACCTCCATGATGATTTGTCCACAGGTGTACAGATATGGCTACTCAAGCAAATAGGTTTACAGTTCCATTGGTTGGTGGATGCACAACCTCTATGCAAGGGGATAACAGTTGCCATTGTCCAGTTAGTTGGGATGCAGCCAGTGACTACAGTATGATTGCAAGGAGTTCCCAATGCTGTTAGTAATCCTTGTTAGATCCGATGTAGGACACAGCCTGGGATATTAGCATGTCAAATAGATGCTATATATATCCAACACAGAAAGGACAGTTATGACCTGCTCTGTAGATATGGAAGGTATAGGACAGGTTGTAGGAATTTCATGTGGCACATGTAGTGGGGACAGGGGAGTGAAGCTGATGCAGAACTTGTGGGACAACAGGTTAGCTATGAGTACAGACCCATTATATATGATATCATTAAGTACAAGTTCACCAACAATCTGGGCCTGTCCTCTGAGGTTACACATGTAACTACACTGTGCATTGTGGTTCTGCTTTGTAGGGTAGGCTAATTTTGTCACATACTGTTTCTACACAACATCACAACAAACACTGTGTGCTTGTTTTAGCTGAGGAGATTGTGCCTCCATTTTAGGGGGCACCCTCACCCCAACTGTCACACAGCAATGCCCACCTCTTATTGTACAGCCTGTTAATGGCAGTTGTTCACCATGCAGGTTTGCTGTGCCATGAGGAGTTTATGTTCCTCCTGTCAGTTACAGCTGAGTCTATGCAGTTGCACTCTTGATTACATAATGCATGGGTGTAGAGCTCTGCATATTTGCCTGTCCCATCTGAGGGGGTGATGCAGTCATGCAATGTAAACCATCCCATAGGAGATAATAGATTGCTTTGTTGAAGAAGTATATTTCTGTATTTTCTGCAAGGGGGTATTTGGTCTGATAGTTTTAATGAGACTAATCTGTGGCCAGATTTCACCAGGGAGGACCTTACAGTGGGGGGCTGCAGTGGTCACCCATATTGGGAAATGCATGAAGCACTACATTGGCTCCCCTTGTGGGGATGTCATGCCACTGGTCCAAGGTATTGTAGTTAAGGACATGGAGTAATCTTTGGGCAAGTGAACTTCAGCAAGACTAAGCAACACAGTTGGTGGTTACTTAATGCCACCCCAAACCATGGTGTACTGATATATCTTGATAGGCACGAGTACATTCAAATAAACACAACAGCTCTTGTAGCTGGCAATGGTTTGATTAGGTGCCCTTCCAGCACTGAATAGCACCTGCAGTGTCTCTAGGAAAGCATTGTGTTTCACTAAATCTGGATGTGAATCTATCCTTAATGAATATGTATACACCACCTGCATTACCTTGCACACTGTCAGTTTGAGGTCTGAACATGTAGAAGGACATGTAGACTGGTATGGCTGTAGTGCTGTCCACAGCCTTGAACAAGGTGTCTTTGACTGCACAAATGTCTGCATATTCCAAGGTGGGGACACCTTCCACAGTGTGGGATTTAGTGTTGTCATTCCTAGCCTGTAGCAGCATAACTGTGGTGTTGTATGAAGATGGTGTTCTCATTGGAAAGTTTTTCCTCCAGATAGTGCCTATAAGATGTACTGTGAGAGTGTCAGCATTTACCAGTATGCAAAATCCCAGGGGTAATAGATGAAGACCATCTTTGGCAAAGCATTGATGTCTGTTAAGCAAGTCATCCCAGGCAGACATGTAGTGGCTCCCCTTATAATGACACCACACACTAAAACAATTATTGACATCAATCATTTTCCATGTGTATTGAGCCATCATCCTAGGTGAGGGGCAAATGCATCTGAAAGCTATGGGCATACCCACGAGAGACACAGTGTCTAAACTTCAGTCATGTTTCTGCATACAGTCCAGTGACTTATGTCCCTAGTCGTACACACCTGCAGGAAATATGATGTCATCATTATGTTACCTGATATTCCTTGAGTTGCAGCAATGTGTGGTATGGCATATCATGTCAACCCACACACAGCTAACTGTAACATTTCCCATATGTAACCTGGTGACATGGACAATGTGTCTCAAGATGTACTCACTTATGAATAATAGGTCTGCGTTTGTGATGTGCCTCAGGTGTGTGACTGGTGAGGCCAGTGGTGCATGAACTATTATGTGTACTGTGCTCTCCAGAGGTAGGTTTTCTGAGGTGTCTGTTGTTTGGGAATGTGTCTGATAAGGAGCTGCACACATGCAGGTGTGTGTGTTGTGGGAGTGGGTGGTGCATGAGGTGAGCTGTGCATGTTGGCAAAATGCTCATTGCCATATGTACTGACTGCTGTGTGAGACACCATAGAGCCAAGGTTTGAAGAACAGTCACATCTGTCACACATTGTGTTTGTGTGACATAGGAGTAGAGGGGTGGGCACACTTTCCACATGTCATCAGCAGTCATTGATAGTGGCATTAGTAATGCAGTCATGCTTGCATGTACGTCACAGCACACCATCATTCAACAGTGTCATGACAGATGGGGAAATGTAACATGTCACCTTTATGTAGGTCCCCTAAGGTAACACAGCACCTGACAGTGTGCCATACTATGCTTTGCCAGCCATGTGGACCTTAGATTGACCATAATCCTGTCGATAGGCATGCTCCAAATACCGTACCTACAAAAGTGGCACTGTGCAAGTCCTGCAAGTTAGGGTCATGTTTCCACACCCTTGGAGTTGACAGCCTGAAACAGCATTTGTAGGCATGCCTTGCAGATGTGGATGCTCTGCATGCACAGACGACTTGTTCAGGTTTGCTGATATTACTTTGACCTTGCATGTGTACAATGCCTGTCAAGCAACCACACAGCAAACTGCTTGTTGTGTGACATGATGTGAGAACACAGACATGTGCTCTGGGTATATAACTGTATAATATGACATACCTAGGACATGTGGCAGGTGGACACACTTTGGCCAAAGGTGACTAGTCCTCTGCAGTAGGCCTCACAGCCATGTCATGCAGATATGAACCATTACTCTGTTGAAGGGCAGGATGCATGACGTGCTGTGAAATTGTCACCTAAAATGGATCACCACCACTGTGCTGCTTGTTTCAGCAAGCCTGAACATCTATGTCACTGTACATTGCACATTATATTGTGATGCTACAGCTTTGCTCTTAATCACCATCTGGTCAGTTCCTTAGTGACATACCACCAACTCAAATACAGAAGGCATAATACATGCAAAAGCCAACTGACTGATCAGGTTGCAAATTAAGGCATCTACCTGGAGGAAGGTATGTGAAGCCTACAGAGCCTTCATGAAGTGGGACAACTATGTGGATGAACAAACAGGTGGAGTCATGCTTCTCATCATGAACTTCTTAGTAACATTTTGAGTGTGATGACAGAATAAGTATCAGATCATGGTATCCCATAACAGAGTGGTTGTGGTGAGACCAGCAGTAGGAGTAGTAGCCTGGTACCACAATTCATGGGACTACCCTGCTTTCTGCATTCTTCACAAGGTAATTGTATCCTTTCAGTACACACTGCTTGAGTAGTGTCCAACTGCCTGTGTGTAACCTCCCACCTTACCTTCACAGGGTATACATTTTACGCTTCCTTCCATTATTTGTCTGTGCTCTGCACAGACACCTTGGATGACTCTTTTCTTGGAATATTATGGAAGTAACTGCAATACTCAGTTGCTCAGAGGACAACTAGCTTGCAGTGCTAAGCAGTTTCCTCAGATCTCTCAGTTGCCGGATATGTAAAGCCATGAAAAGAGTTAGCACGGATATAATCAGTAACAATGTCATACACCTACTGACACTGGACCAAAACGTTTGCTTTGCTCAAGGGCAGATCATGCCTACTTACCCTAACTGGTGGACTCATTGAGTGTTATGCTATGTAATGGATGATGGGAATATGACTCACTCTACCTACCATGGCCTGACAAGATGTTTGACAATATTAGGCCAGCAGACCTTGCTGAAAACTGCGTAGGTTATTTACAGAGTGGTATGTCAGCTGGTGGATAGCCAAGTGTCTGACAGTCATAATCTGGGAAAATAGCATTGGGTAGAATCTACGCTACAATGACACCAGTCACCAGTGGACTTCCCTCAGACATCATTAGTGGAGTAGCCTTGTACCCATTCCCTTCCCTGCAGTTGCGGCCACTGTCAGTGACATCTGGCTGACTACATTAGCAGGTGATTGCATATTAAGAGCCGTCACTGAATCCCACACATAACTAACAGTTATCCAGGATGGCCTGAGACACATTCAGTTGTCAGAGACACTGAAAAATAGTAAATGCCAAGGACTGCACAATGATATCCTTTTGGAAGTCATCCACCCCTGGAAAATACAGTAGTGTCTGCACACCACACACAGTTGAACCATTACTCATGGACTTACACAGACAATAATGTAGCCTTTGACTTTCACTGGTCGGTAAGATGTGAGGATCCATTTAATTTTGTACAAGCTATACTGAAAGGTATGGCATCTAAATCCCAGACTGTCATTGTTATACTGTATTTGGCACTCATTACACCTATCATTGAGTGCAATGGCACCTTTACTATGTCACTACACAGGCATATCTTCCAACTGTAGCAGCCACACAGGTTCCATGGTAAACCAATACATATTGCAGATAACATGTCCAGTGCAGTCCATATTAACAGGGTACATATGCAGTCTGTCTCCTACATGCTTTGGAGGGGATGTATATGGCTGCCATACAGGGAGTTTTCAGATCCCACTGTGTACCTCCTGCTTACAAACACATGTATTACCTGTACTACACACCTACACTTTTACTGTGGTATAAATAGTACATGCTAGAGAGACAGGTATGTAACACAGACAGTACACCCTATATGTAACAGGCCCCCCATGCATGTGAAGCACATGTCTGCTGTAACACAAATCGTGTGCAAGTTACACAATGGGATGCAGAACAAGACATTCATAACTGATGTAGGATAAATGTCTGTAATGGACACTGGAAATTTGTAGATGGGTTTTCATAGATTTCATAGATTAGTACTTAGCTAACTGCCCTTGAGAGCCATTTAAAGCCTAGCCAATTATCCCTTGTGAGACTCAAACCCTGCACCTTGTGTTTGTAAGGCAAACACCTTAACATTTAGGCCACCCTCCCAACATCTCTATCACCACAGCTTGTAGATGTATTAGTTCTAGAAATCCTGGTGACACTTATCAAGGGTGTCAGACCATTTCATAGACTAGGGATGCATGAGTAAGCTGTGTGACACCATTGTCCTTGTTAGCCTGTTATACACATATGACCCTATGGATCCAGGCACCTATAGTGCTGTACCTTGCTGGAGATATATGTCTTCTGTGCTGACATTCCATCCTGTGCTGTGACATCTATGGGTTTATTGCTGCTGTGTATCCATAGGTGTCCCTTACAGACTCCTGAAACTGAACTATAAAGAGGTCCATGACATACCTTTCATTGTGTAAGTATACAGCCATTACAACATCATATAACCTAAGGTACACAAAATTATGTGGCTTACTCATTAAAAATGTCAGCATACAGTATCTGTCAGTGACCAGTATGTGCATCAGACACATAGCTTCATTTCTCTGCATCAATGATGAGGATGACAGGGATGTGGCACAGGTATCATCACTTGCACAAGGTTTTGTTTGGGGGTGCAGGAGGCCTATGGTGACCCAATAGGTTGAAAGCATGTGTGTGAGTCAAGAAAGGAAGCAGGCAAGATGGACCATAGAAATGTGTTGTGTGTGTCTGTAGGTGACCTGAATTTGACAGTGGTGTGTGAGTGTGTGCATGAACACAGTCAAGCTCAGTGCTAGCCCTACATGTGTGGATGTTGGACAGCTTTGAACTGTGCATGGTAGAGCTGACAGTTCACCATCTCCACCCTAGAACATGGGAACTGGCTCTGCCAGGAGTTGCACTGGCCCTTCCATGCCAAAGACAGAAGTGGTGTTAGTATCTGATGGTGACTGCTGTCTGCTGGGACTGTGTCCACCATGGGAACATTCAGGACCATGAGCAAATGGCCTGTCACATCTTGGTGTGGAGTGCTGGATGTACTGCCACTATGGGAGCGTGACTGTGCATGGCCATGTGGACTCTCAGCAGATGTAACTCCTGACCTATGTCCACAAGTCTGATGGTCAACTCCAACCAGATGTTCCATCACAGACAAAGTGCATTCCAAGACAGATATTCTGTGATCTGTCTCAGACTACCTTCTTTCCACTGCATCAGATCAGTGCCTCCATGATGGCCTGAAACATACACCTAGTGATCCATGATGAGACACCTGTCACAGGTTGTGGAAGGACAGCAGGCATCCTACAAGCACCCCTATCAATTCACCTGTGTGGTACCTCACCAGATCTCTGGCTATTGCCAGTGTCTACACTCACCATAGTTGCCACACTGTCTTGTTCAATGTCCCCACCATCTGACTGTCCAATATTTGTGGCTTCCAGGGAGTGGGTATGTGTAGGCATATTGACTGTGTGCGGTGATAATGAGGGTAGAAGAGGGATGTAAACCTCTGGGACAGATTCAGCCCCTGAAACCCTCACCTGTGCCTCACTTTGGCCACCAATGTCATTATGCTCTGCAGTACTATGTTGCAATATATGTAAAGCTGTATACACTGTTGTCACTATCACAGACCTATTTAACCCCAAGGTCATATAATAGGACATGAGGACATTACTTTTCCCACAAACATCTGTAGTTACTTGTAAATAAAAACTCTTTACACTGCAATCTCATCAGAAACAATGAGGTACACTGTTGACATTTGTGAAGACTCTGCAGAGCTGACACACATGGTAATCTGTAATGTCCTGTCAATACTGTCACATCCATTAGTGTGTTCACACCTGTAAGACACATGTATGACTCTAAAGTGTGTACAATCAGAAAATATCTGTGCAGTTAGTAATCCAGCCAGCAGGCTTGGGATGACATTTTAGGGAATACATTGCAGTAAATCTACATCTGTAACAAAACAGTGTTGTGCTTACCAGGAGCAGGACCACAGCCTTGTCCAATTGCTGAGGGACCTGTGAAAAGTTGAGGGAGAGGTAATGAAAACATCAGTGCATGTTGCACTATAACAGGGTAATACGTCCATATATCTCACATTTTACAGTAGTTACATTGTTAACTGTTATGTTGGTCAAAATCTGAGCACAAGATTCAAACTTCAGTTAAATTCCCCCCAAAAGAACAAATTCCTGACACTAGCACAAAAGTATCTATACCCTAACACACTGAATGCTGCAGTATTCCAATTTTGATCAAACTAAGCCTACCTGGCTTCCACAGGCATGGAAACTGTGGCACCTACATCCTCAATATACAGTGTGATGGATGCCTGGGAGCAGTCGTGTGTTGCTTCACCAGTAATTCCTCAGTGGCTGGGAGTGTTTGTTCTGCGGCAGGCCCCCCACTGGTGACACCATGATCCCAGGCCACATCTGTTGCTCTTCTGCATGCAGCATTAACCATATCTGTGGCACGGTGTCAAACCTGCTCATATGTCCTGCTCTGGTGATCGATGACATTAATATCACAGACAAGATCAGCCCACAGTGGTGGTCACTGTTCCCTGTTTTGCCTCTCACTGGACAGTATGAGTTCATGGTGTTGACGAGGCCTTCTAGGATTATATCATTCTCAGCATCTGTAAAAGGGGCACAGTGTCTGGCATACATATTTCCTGAAAGACAACAAAATGGGAAAATATGTCAGGATCACATATGTGAAAGGACAGTATGTAGAGATACAGCAAGAACAGAATGGCTGGCGTTATCCACTGCTTGATCACACATGTCATATTCCACAGTGTGCAAACATGCTGTGTGGATACAACTCAGACAAGATAACCGTGTGTGCCATGATAGAGACTGCTGTATGATTACACACCCCACACAGTAGTCCATTGTAGTGTGCCCTCTAGGGGCAACCCCCCTGATAATATGTCAAAATAGTGCCAAACAAAGAGCAGTGGGGTATTACAACCACTGTAAAGGGACATTCCCATTAGACCAGTGTGCAACATGGACAAAAAACATTCCACCCTTGATGTACTATATGTCCTCTGTAGGTGTAACAAATCTGGAGATCAATGACATCATCATTGCAGTTCTAAGAAAGGCTTAATGCTGTAATCCCCATTCCCCCCAAGTATATTCACACATATGCATCATGTTGTAAACAAAAAGGTTACATGCCTGATAGAGTACAATACTCTGCTGATATGTGCAGATATATAAAGCTTTTGGCAATGCGTTTACTGTCTGAAGAAAGTCTCATACAGACTGGATTCCCTAGCCAACTGTTTGTCTTTTTAACATGGTTCTCATCGCCAGGTGATTGACTGTTAGCCAATCTGTGGTTCTGGAATGCTAATTGCAGCTAACACAGCTGATCTGCAGTATAATCAGGTAATGGCATGCAACCACTGAACAAGATATAAGGCCTTCATGTAGATTACAATCTCTTTCTGATATGTTGTGCTGGACATTCCTGGGGCAAGATACTACATCATCACATAGGGTATGTCTGTAGAAGCTAATGCTACATAGAGATGTGTGTGCTACAGGCGGCATTTGATTCTGCAGGCAATAGACATAGGCAGAGAGTGCAAACACTTTGGAGGACAAGAAGCTGTAAGAGTGACTGTGGGAGCTGTGGCAGCCTTGTTGTAGAGGCAGGGCCTGATTGATGGTACCCATTCCACTGCAAATTAAGACACGTGTTTAAGGTAAGAATGTTAGGCAATGGTATCACTAAAAGAGTACCAGACAACATGTTTGTTGTGCTTTTGAGAAACATAGGAGGTAAATATACCATTATGTCAACCCTTTGGGCAACTGTCAGGCCATGTTTACATTATAGTAGTCATTTAGAACATGTGCGCTGGCAGTCCTTTTTACTAGCAGGACCTCCACATGTGTATGTTAGTTGTACAGTTGTTCTAATCTGTAATATCATTATGAAATGATTGTGTGCTTCACTCTGATATTAGTGGGCATCATTGGCATTACCTAAGTTAAAATCCTCTGTGAATGCATATCGATGCATGACCTGACACTTTATGCTCTTATAATGTTGCTATAGGGATATGTCAAGTGTGTTCTTATCTGCAGGCCTGTGACTTCCATCAGTGAAAAGCAGACATTTCATTTTTAAATGCATTGTGCGGATAATGAATGCATGACTCAGTCATTCATTGATGGCTTCACAATAATGTCATTTAAATGTTACACACCACTGGATTTGAACCCAGGACTGTGTGTGGCAAAACTTACTGTTTGCAACACATTCAACAGATTGACCTACTGAGTCACTGTTACAGTATGTATATTTGTAAGGCATAAGTGCACACATACAGTCTGTGACATACCTCCATTACATCCATTGTGTGCCTGGCTTTATAGGGATGAACTTCTCCACCAGAGTCTCAGTTGAACATGTATTTTGTCGTTAATGTATTAGCAGGTGTACTTGTACATGTTGCTGTTGTAAGTGCTCATTTACCTGTTATTAGAGACCTCAGTTACATCCATTAGTCTTTGTCTGGCTTTCTAGTTGTGTAGTCCTGTATCAGACTACAAGTTACACTCCCAGTTTTTCCATTATTCTTTCAGCAAGTTTGCGTGACTTGGTTCGATGTGCAGCTCTGCTTAAACATGCTTAATGATGATAACTTGCAATTACTATGTTTTACTTAAACCACCTGTTTTAAATAACAGCTGTCTGGCATGGGAGGTTAATGCAGTGGTCTGCAGGTGTGATTTTCTTGGGTTTGAAATAGGGGACAGGTGTTTATTTTGTATGTGTTTATTATCATTTATAACACATATATCAATATAGCTCCATTTAGCTAAGCTAAGCAAAGCTGCATGATGCACCGTGTCATGCAGCATTGCTCAAAAAGTCTTTAAAGAAAAGAAAAATGGAGTGATAGGACAGTAGCGAAATGGGGTGCAAGTGAGGGAAAACATAGTGAAAGGCAGGTAAGTATGTGCAGGAAGGGTGTGGGAAAGAACCATAGCTATCTATTTCTTGTACCACAACAATTGTGAATTTTGACAGAATTTGTAGATGAATTTGGACTGTCACCCCCAGAGAGAAGAGTGAGGACAACATAACTGTATTGTCAAGCCAATTGGACCAAATTACGTGTGTCAAATAAACATGTGAAATGGAGAGCTGCGTATGGGATGATATTTTTTTTTGGTACAGATGCCCATTCTATTTTTTTTAAGGTGAGAGTGGAATGTTTGGGAAGGGACATAGGTATATATGGACGAGGTAAGTTGAGAAGGTGAGGAAGCTTTTGCAGACAGACAAGATGGACAAGACAGCAGACAGGGGTGGTGTGTGACACAAGAGTGGGCTGAACACCTTGGATGGGGGGGTTGTGGAATCCCAGTCTCAGGTATCTCCACACGGTAGCAGTGCAACTCATGTCCACCCATGGGAATGTCGGCAATGCTCCTTCACTGCCCCTGGGGTGGCAGAGGTGGAGACTGGGCTCCAGTGTGGTGTGGCTGCCCCACCAGGGTGGCCAGCATATCCTCCATCTGGTGCAGGTGGCATCCAAAACCATGAAACACAATCCTGTGCACCAAACCTGGCAGTTCATTGTGGGTGACAACACCTCCTCCACCACTGTTCCCAGGGGGTGACCCAGTTCTGTGGGGCAGAACTACCTGACACTGCAAGTAGTGCCAGAGCAGCAGAGGGGGTACAACCAGGCTTGGTCCCAGACGTGCTAAGCCCCAGTGCCATGGCCAGAAGAGCCAAGGTAGGTGAGTCAACTGGAAGCGGCCTACCTTGTCATGCTGTATGTAGTAAATTAGTTATAACAATAGGGTAAGGTTAGTAATAATCAAACCAATGTTAGCATTAACATAATGGAACATAATATTGATTAATCCAAATGCATATTAAGTTATATTATGTGAAACACAACATTAAATAACATAACAGCAAGTATAGTAACAGCAAACCAGAATAAAATAACCCATAATGCCAACAAAACAGTTAAATAGAAGACATTCATATTAAATCATAATATTTATTTAATTAATGACAGAAAACAAGTCCAAGCAACTGTAGAGTCAACACTCTAATTTAATTTGATAAGAACTTAAAGCACTTTTCGTTTGCATTCATGCAAACTTCTTCAGAAGTGAAAATACATAAAATTACGTCATCCTTTTAAAAACACTTGATCCAAAAAACGCGGGATAATTATCTGGTAATTGCTGTTTAACTGACAATTACTAACATTACATAAAACCTAAATCAAGTGGAACATCAACACTTCCTATTGTACAATCTATATAATTTTTTACAACTTCATATACACATATACCAAACCATAAATAAACATAAAACACTAACTTATACCATAAAAAATGTTATTAAATAAGAAATACATTAAGTTACCCTAACAAAACTTATGTACATACTAAAAACCATGTCAACCACGAATAAATCTAGTTACTATACTAATGGTCAAATACAATAATGTCAAACAATTACACTTTAAAAGTATATATCATCTTTGCAAACTTCGCAGTTTAAGAATACTACTAATGGAGCAGGATTCGTTTAGACCCGGAACATTGTATGCATTACATTTAATCTGCCACATTAACTCCAATTCTTCAAGTTTAAGAGGGAAAGGTCCACCCCTAATGTCCTGTGGTACATTATCAATTGCCATAAATTTAAACTGATGGTCCACATTAAAATGAATGCACTTTGCCAATGCATTATTGGTCTTATTATGGCTAATTGCGTACAAATATTCATACATTATATCTCGGAGTATACGCTCCGTCTTACCTATATAAAAGGCTGGACAGCGTGTACATCTGGCCAGGTAGACTGTAAACCTGGAATTACAATTAAACCTAGATTTTAATTTGAATTGTTGTCCATTTACCACAAAGAAATTAGCTGCTTCCACATTTTTGCAGTAATTGCAGTTCTCACATTTATGCATCCCAACTGTTCTGGGGACCTTAATATGCTGTTTTTCCAATAAGTTCTTGAGGTTTCTTCCATGTTTAAAAACAAAATTTGGTGTACTACCAAGTTTATTAAATAATGTTTGATTAGATCTAAACAATTCCCAGTTTTTTCGTATGATTTTAGTGCAAAGATTACTTTGTGCATTAAATGTGGTTATAAAACTACAATATAATGTTTGGTTATTGCGGAAAATGGACTCACAAGGAACTGTGTGCACTGACAAATCTGAATCTATTAAGTTATTACAAACAGATGGTTTAATTGTCAAAATGGGTTTGTAAACTTGATTTGCCCTTTTAAAGTTGACTTCCTCAATTAAAGAATCCAACAAAGATTCAGGGTAGTCATGATGTAGAAAAAGATTCTTTAAGAATGTACATTCTTGTACAAAATCTTCCTCCTGGCTGATGATACGAGAAGCCCTAACTAGCTGACCCTTGATGACAGACCTTTTCTGATGAAAAGGATGGCAGCTAGAAAAATGGAGGAAAGAACTGGAATATGTACTTTTCCTAAAGATTTTGGCTGTGTAACAACCCAATGTTCTATTTTTACTTAACCAGATGTCTAAATATGCTATGGCCTCAGTGTTGAAAGTGGAAGTAAAGTGTAAAAATTCCGTCGATTGATTGAACATTTCCAACATCATTCGGCCTGTCTCCTGATCTCCTTTCAGCATAATAAATATGTCGTCCAGGTATCTGGTGTAATATACAAGGTCTTTTTGTACATTCATGTTGTTCAGAACAAAATTGGATTCCCAGTGTGCCATGACCAGATTGGCTACACTGGCTCCACATGGGGAACCCATTGCTATCCCCACTTTCTGCAAATAAAATTGGTTATTAAACATAAAAAAATTATTTGTTAGTACTAAGTCAAGTAATTCCATCACTAAAGAAATCTCCGAACTGGGAGCTCCATGTTTCTTCAACATTAGAGCTACCCATTCAATGCTGACCTCATGTGGAATACATGTGTACAGGTCCCTGACATCAATCGTGAAAAAATTGTGGTTTTCATTATATTCTAAGTTGTCAATTTTAGCCAAAAAAGACCAAGAGTCTTTACATATTTGGTCTTCACAAACCACGTATTTCTGCAACATTGTGTCAATGACCTTAGCACAAGCATATGTGGAAGAGCCTCGACTGTCAACCAATGGTCTCATAGGTGGATCCAGTAGGTCTTTGTGTATTTTCTTTGTGTATTTTTAGAATACCGAACAGAAACGGATATTTAGGGTAAGATGTTGTCATGTAATTGAACATGTCCTATTCTATTCGACCTTCAATAAATAAATCATTAATACACATCCTGATTATATTATAAGCCTTATTGACCTCTGAACGAGAACTCTTTTGGTAAGCATTACTACACAACAATCTATCCATCCTTTCAATGTAATCAACATTGTCAAAAAACACCAAACCTCCACCTTTATCGGGTTTGCAGACCCGTATATCTTGTGATTGAATATACTTTAAATAGTCTCATTCATCAACATTTACATTCATAGAATAATTACTATATAGACTTCTTTTAACCATTTGCCTAAAGTCCAGTTCACACAGTTGCTCAAATACCTGCAACACTGGCTGTAACGGTGGATTGGAAGTACTAGGAGTACGAAACACTTTGTTACCTACTGTGTCTGTGATGTTACCAAACAATAACTGAAAGTTCAACTTCCTAGTAAAAGACTTGATTTCAATAATGGCCTTAACAATGTCGATATGATGTTGAGGTACATATGTGTGTCCCTTAGCTAAAATGTTCACAATATCAGTAGTAAATACACTTGAAGAAAAATTATACACTTTAAAGTCACCTTCTTTGTTACAGATAACCTTTGGACCTATCGGATGTCATTGTAATTGTTCTTCATTACATAGAGACCTAGGTGAACCATTTTCTTCATCACCAAACATTACTTGTTCATAAAAAAACACAGACTGAAGAATGAGGGAAGAGACTTCACTAGAGGAATCTAATACCTCTTAGAGGAATCTTCCCCAGGCATTAAGTTTTGTTTCTGTTGGTATATGGCTTGCCCTTGTTCAATTGAAGGTTCTTTTGTTGTTTTGGCCTCTCTCCTGTAACACTGGCTTGTCGAAAAAACTGATTCTCATTATAATTTTGATCATTCTGTTGTCTATTGTTACTATTATAATATATGCGAGGACCGTTTTGAAGTCTCTCACTCCTTCAGACCTCTGGAAAATAGGACCACTATCATTAAATTCACTACCGTTGTTGGTCACATTCATAGCATCAAAAGGATTGTTGGCATTCTGGGCAACCTGCTCACCATTAAATTGGTCAGGTTGATCATTATTAGAAAGGCCTTTACGATGAGCTTCTTTCTCTTGCTGGTTATGCTTACCCTGGCCAGCCTGCCACACTTGAGCAGGAGAAGGGGCCGGGTATGCCACTCCTTGGTTATACCAGGGTTAGTTCCAATAGTGTATTGTCCACCCACGTGCCACTTGGATGATGTGTGTAGTATTGGCAGCATGTGTTAGAGAGTGGACAGTATGTGTGGGATGTGTGTAGCTCAGATTTGCAGGTGTACATTTGTGAACATGGTGGAGGTGCACTGTCTGCATGTACGTGCATAGTGGACACATGGCCAGGGTGACATACCCTGTATTACACAGTGTTAACACTCCATAGTTTCTATTGGTGGCCAATATGCAGTGTACTACACACATTTAGGAACCTGACTACACATGTGTGTATGACATGGTCTGACACTGTGCTGTGGGTGATACTGTTACTATCTGTCATTGTTTTGCATTTTGGTAGTATACATAACTTCAACAGCCTGACCATAACCAATCATTAGATGATGTCTTGACAACTGACACACAGATGTAGGACACACAGCAACATTTGGATCCTTCAGGTACTATACTATGCCAGTAACCAGTGGTATTCACCTGCACCCATTACTGAGACCACTCCTGTATGGCATATAGCTCTCTTAGGTACAAGCAATCACAGTAGGGATATGTCCGTCCATGTCTGGTAATGCATACTGTGGCCTATAATGCATTCTCCAGATGACACACACATCCTCCACAAGGGTATCATACAGACAGATGCCTGTTGTCAAACCCTTGCTGTAAAGCTATAAGCCAAACTAAGCATAGTCATTCACCTTTACGGAGCATATTATCCCCACAGTACCACATAGGTAGTAGCCACCAACATGATGAACAGGTACCGATGTGTACATGCAACCAAGTGTTGCGTCATCTCTCCTTTGATAGTCACATTTCCAAAGGTATTTTGAAATCCCTTGGTGGATCACATAAGCAATAAGGGGTCTACATGCATATCCACAAAGGTTGTTGTACACCTGTAATGAATTGTTATCATTTACAGACTTTGCTGCATTTGAACAGGTCTGACAAATACCTCGGCTATAAACCCTCATTCACACATTTCAATAGAAACTGTAATGAGTATGTGTGACACGGATGAGCTTCTTTCTCTTGCTGGTTATGCTTACCCTGGCCAGCCTGCCACACTTGATCAGGAGAAGGGGCCGGGTATGCCACTCCTTGGTTATACCAGGGTTAGTTCCAATAGTGTATTGTCCGCCCACGTGCCACTTGGGTGATGTGTGTAGTATTGGCAGCATGTGTTAGAGAGTGGACAGTATGTGTGGGATGTGTGTAGCTCAGATTTGCGGGTGTACATTTGTGAACATGGTGGAGGTGCACTGTCTGCATGTACGTGCATAGTGGACACATGGCCAGGGTGACATGTCCTGTATTACACAGTGTTAACACTCCATAGTTTCTATTGGTGGCCAGTATGCATTGTACTACACACATTTAGGAACCTGACTACACATGTGTGTATGACATGGTCTGACACTGTGCTGTGGGTGATACTGTTACTATCTGTCATTCTTTTGCATTTTGGTAGTATACATAACTTCAACAGCTTGACCATAACAATTAGTTAGATGATGTCTTGACAACTGACACACAGATGTAGGACACACAGCAACATTTGGATCCTTCAGGTACTATACTATGCCAGTAACCAGTGGTATTCACCTGCACCCATTACTGAGACCACTCCTGTATGGCATATACCTCTCTTAGGTACAAGCAGTCACAGTAGGGATATGTCTGTCCATGTCTGGTAATGCATACTGTGGCCTATAATGCATTCTCCAGATGACACACACATTCTCCACAAGGGTATCATACAGACAGATGCCTGTTGTCAAACCCTTGCTGTAAAGCTATAAGCCAAACTAAGCATAGTCATCCACCTTTACGGAACATATTATCCCCATGGTACCACATAGGTAGTAGCCTCCAACATGATGAACAGGTACCAATGTGTACATGCAACCAAGTGTTGCGTCATCTCTCCTTTGATAATCACATTTCCAAAGGTATTTTGAAATCCCTCGGTGGATCACATAAGCAATAAGGGGTCTGCATGCATATCCACAAAGGTTGTTGTACACCTGTAATGAATAGTCATCATTTACAGACTTTGCTGCATTTGAACAGGTCTGATATATATACCTCGGCCATAAACCCTCATTCACACATTTCAATAGAAACCGTAATGAGTATGTGTGACACGGATGACATAGGCCAGGGATCACTGCAGTGGTTGGCCTTGTCACAAGCATACAGATGTGACCAAAGGGCTGGAAAGCAGCAGCATAGTCTGGCAAAGATGACAGCTGTGTTCTTGGAGAAAGCAGGGTTCCCACACATGCAATAAATGAGGTAACATGTATGTATATGTATTTGCCACACAGCTAGCTTACATGTGCAATGCATACTGATATGTCATACAGTAGTAAAAGCAAAACCCACAACACATTGACCAACAGTGTCACACACATACGGCACACACACTCACCAAGTGCAGGATTCAAACCCCTACCAAACTACTTTATGATACTAGAGGAGTACGCATTAACACGACACACTATACACATTACTGGTAGTTCTCTTTTCCACAGGTATATTTGTAGGATGGTGACATCATCAAACTTGACAAAGATTAGTTTATCACTTATAAGGTGTTTTACTACTCTCCTAAAAGGTTGCTCCTTCACCAGGAAACCACACACACACACTTGTCAAGTGCAGGATTCAAACCCCTACCTAACTACTTTATGATACTACAGGCGCATGCATTTACACACCGTGCTATGCACATTACTGTATGTCATCCTTTCCACAGGTATATTTGTAGGATGGTGACATCATCAGACTATACAAAGTGGGTTACATTAGGTGACATTAGGTGGGCTACATTGACGGAATGTCTAAACACTTTGGCCATGTGATCATCAAAGGGGAGTTTACTATCTACCTGTGTCGCCAGGGCCATAATGACATTCTCCGTACATTCTGGATTACCACCTATGTGGTAATTTCTGTGCACTTTGTTTTACCCAAAGGGGATGACTATGCATTCTTTGTCATTCAGCTTGAGGGCATTGTTTTGACACCAGGTATCTGTCTCTGTAAGACACTTCTGGAGGATGTCTGTGTCAGCCATACAGTCGATTATGGACCACAGTTACCATTCATCTGCAAACCTGTTCAGCCATACACCTCCCATGCTTGCCTGTACCTCTGAGCAGTATCTACCGAACAGGTGGGGGTCCCAGGACCAAGACTTGTGGGATGCCATTTGTAACTGGCTTAGAGTTGGACATGGCACCTGCAACTCTGAACATGTGTGTTTGATCTGTGAGCCACTTGGCCACCCATCCTGTGACATAGCTGTTAATGTTCAAGCTGGTATGCTTGTCCATGATGACAGAGTGGGAAATGGTGTAGAAAGTCCTTTGTGAGGTCCAGGTGGGCTGTGTGGACTACTTTCACCTCCATCTATGTCCTTGGTAACTGTTTGAATTTAGTCTACTAGGTTTGGGAGCCAGGATCTGCCTTTAACAAGGCAACGTTGTGTAGAGTCCAGTGTCCAGAGGTCTCCAATGTCTCAGTTTATGGGTTCCATGACAATTTGCTCAATAGCTCTGTAGACAGGCTGAGTAGACATATTGGGCAATGGTTTCCAGGTTCTGTTGTGGCACCCCCTTTGTGGAGCTGGATGACTGTTAGTGTATGCCATTCTTTGGGTACATAGCCTGTGGTATGCTTGAGTCTGGACAGTGAATGTAGGTGAGGGTGTAGTTCCTTATGGGCCTAGTGTAACTCATTACAGCCAAGTGACGTCTCCAGGCATTTCTGCAGTTACCGCCTACTGCTCCTCTAGGCGTCAAATATTGCATGTTCATATTTGCATTAATAATTCCAAAACCATGCTACATACAAGGTATCAGAATATTTTATCTTGAAGCATGCATGATGGCAAACACAATTGTATTGCTATATGACCTCTGTCAATGACTGTTTGTTAGAAGTCTAAGGTAATAACTTCATTTTTAAAGGCTGAAGCCACACCCACTGGGAGTTAAAGGTACACACTTCAAAGGGCTGTACTGGAGGTAATGAGGTAAGATGCAGCCTGGAACACCATCCAGTCACATTGATGCTGTGTTCTTAGCTTTAGTGAGGGCTGTCTTTACCTGCATGTCCATGACGTCTGGGGCTCTGCATCCTTCTGTGATGGACACCAGCCCTTTTGGGGGTGATGGGGGGAGTTTACACTGAACTTGTCCCCCTGGATGTGGGCAATGAAAGTTGGTTTGGTGTATTTCTTTCCTTTTTTCAGTAGCTGACAGCATATTTGGAAGTTGACACCTACATGTCCTATATAGCTACCGAAGGCTTTGTGGTTGTTATTCTTACATTCCTTGGCTATTTGTCTTTAGAAACTGTCCTCGGATTATTTTATGTGCGATCATTGTTTCTTCCTGATAATGATCAGTGATGCGTTTCCTTCAGTGAAGTTGGCTCTATCATGTGTTCTTTTCCTCCTTCTGTTGTCAAGCTTATTTATTGCCAACAACCACCTGATTATTGTCCTATTTTTGGAGGAGTGCATCTTGGTTTTCTTTGTGATGTCTCATTCTATGCATCCCTGTAGATGCTCATAGGATGCACTTGTAAATGATTCTGCAGATTGTATACCATTATCCTATAGCAAGAGGTCTTCGGAACGTTCCACTTTGGTCTTGGGAAGTGTGCAGTTTGCTTTTGCAAATGTCTTCACAGTGGTTTCATTGACTGGGTGGGGGGGGGGGCTGGATGTGGATGTCCAGTGTGATTACTTAATGATCTGATAGTATCAGCGAGGGGTTTATCTCTGTTGTGGAACACTGGTACCCCATGTTGGTGATGATCATGTCCAGTATGTTGTCACCTCTAGTGGGCATGGTGACCAGCTGTTCCAGGGTGTTATAGTTTTTAAACTCTAGGAAACATTGGGCAAACGACGCTGTACATGAGTAGTTCCACCACTCAGTGTTTGGGTAGTTGTAGTCTCCTCATATAATGGTGTTTGATAGGACCTTTATATTTGCCACTGTTCTCCGGAATACTGAGTGAGGTTCCCAAGACAAGGTTCGTGATCTGTAGCAGGCTACAATCTGATGGGCAGCTTTGCCCAATGTTAGTTGCACTTGCATGGTCTCCAAGGCCTCATGCTGTGCCACTAACCTGAAGGTGTGGGTATCCATAAGGTAAATGGGTACACCCCTTCCTTTTGTATTTCACTCGTGGTTTTGGGTCCAAAGGTCAGAGGGATTGTGAGTGTTTTACGTGGAGCATGTCCAACAGCTCTGTGTTTGACATAGCTTTGTATGTTAGGCAGTGAACACCTCTGAGTAGGCAATATGCAAGGTAGTACGGATGGAGCATTTTGCAATGGTCTGTTAATGGCATGTATTTCAGGCTGCTAATGCTCTTTGCGAGGTATTGCTGCTGGCTTTCCAGCTGTTGTAGTTGTCTTGTGAGGTACATAGCAACAGTGGCATTGTACTCTATTATAGTTCTAGTGAGTGATGAGTAGAAGGGAACAATGTCCCCTTCTATTCTGCATGGGACACATTTTGTGATGAGGTGTGCCACATAGAAGGGTTTCCTAACTACTGTGGGAATGTGATTATCACAGTTGTATCCAGTGTCCACCTGTGACCCAGGGCCTCTTGGCACACTTTCAGTGTGAAGTATATCACCACCTATGTTGTAGTTCTTGGCTACAGAGTTTTTAACAAAGGGGATGACAATGCACCTTTTGGCATTGAGCTACAGCCCATGGCTTTGAGAACAGCCATCTGTCTCAGTGAGGCCCTTTGGTAGGATGTCCATATCTTTAGTGTTTACAATTATGGGTCCTAGTTTGCAGTCCTCTGGAAACTTCAGTAGCCACAGACCTTCCATGTTAATGTTTACTTCAGGGAAGTAGATACTACACAGCCTGGGAAGTTATATAGTCCCATAGCTTCTGTGATACTGGCTTTGGAGAGTGTTTTTTACCTGTGCAGCCGTGATGACAGCAACTTTGCAGTCTTCCATTATAGAGATGTGCTCTTTCATGGGTGAGAGGGGGTTAAAGTTAACACTGATCCTATCTGCCAGGATGTTGGCAATATCAGTTGGCTGTGTACATTTGGTGCCATTGAGCTGTAACTCAGAACAGATATGAGTGTAACCATGACATGGACCTGTCTGTTGGGCAGAGATCTCCTGAGTAGACAGTGTGCAACAGACTACAATTTGGGTTACATTCAGTCTTGTTGCATGGGGCAACTATTTGAGGCCAGTAATCCTCTTGTTAAGGTACTTCATTGGTCTTTCTAGCTGCTGAACGTGCCTAGTCAGATTCATCGCAAGTGTGTTGTGGTACTCTCTGACAGGTCTGATGACTGCTGAGTAGTGGGAACCTCCTTTGACCTACATGCACAGACCTTGGCAGATTGTGTGAGCACATAGCATGATTTTCCACCCACTTTGTGAATGTGTTTCTGGAAGTGGAGATGACTATCCACATTTGTCCATAGATCCCTTATTATCACATCCGTATTTAGCCTAAGTGTGTGAGCATGCCCAGTATGACCTTTCAGTATGTTGCTGCCTGACATTTGCTTCGTTTCTTTAAGTGTGTGAGCATGCCCAGTATGACCTTTCAGTGTGATGCTGAATGAAATACACTACATTTGTTGGAGTGTGTGAGCACACCCGGTATAGACATTTGTACTATATGTGTATGGTAAATCAAGTTGTATTTTTACAGCAGGGCTCACCTTTGTGTCATAGATCAACAGGGATCATGCTGTGCCTGCAGGGCTTCCATGAGACACTTTGCATATACTTATCAACATTTCTACTTACAGGGGGGATAACTATTCTTTGTACATTTCTACCCAGGGGCACATATGATTGTTACTGTGGGTGTACATAGGATGTGGGTTTCACCTGACACTTGTACACATTTGTTATGCCTGCACTGCTATGTACAGGACACCATTTCAGTCTGAACTGTTGCCTATCGTACTGGCTTGAGGCATACTACTGTACTACAGATCTTAGCATCCAATGTCACGTATATTAGCTTGCGACTTCATAGCCTACACAACACACATCACACCACCTGGCCTGATGTTCTCTGCCTGCATAGGTGTGTGGGGGCAGTTACCCATTTGCCTCTTTAGGGGAATGATACAGCATTTCTTTGTGTTTGCATTAGTGTACAATTGTCCTGCTGAGTCTGTGTCACTGAAATGCTATCATGGCTTAGTGGTTCAGTACTGTGACTATAGTGCACAGTATCCTTGGTTCAAGCCCTGTCACTGCTTTTTATTTTCATGCTGGGGAGACCAGATTGCTTAAGGAACAGTAAAGCAGATATGAGCATGTTTAACTGACTTTGCTCAACTTTGCCCGACCTTGGCCAACATTGCACGAGCAATTTTGTTTACATATAATAGATATTGGTAAAAGCTGCTTAGCACTGCTTTATATTGCTTGAAACATGGCAATCATGCCTCAGGTGGTGCTGCAGGGCTGCCTATGTTGGATGCACATACTACACTCCCTATACATGTTTGGAAACAGGTAGTGCCAAGTTAGGCATCCCTTTTATTTTATGTGCGAGTCAGAGAGAGGTATCATTTCCAGGGTTCCTACTGAGCCAGTGTATGTGCTATGCATTGCCCCTTTGCCAAGGCCAATGCATACTGGGCATGCCTCCTTCTGCCCACTGGAGCAGGCTCAGGTTGTTCCTCCTCCGAGTCACGCTGTGTCTGTGCAGGCCTTGGCAATGGTGGGGGACTGTTTAGCCCTGGCCCATGCTGTTCCTGCTGCAGCTGTTTTCACAGGATCATATTGTGTAGCATGGCACATACCATGACAATTTGGGTACATGTAGTTGGTGAGTACTGCAAGGCTCCACCAGATGTGTCCAGGCATTGGAACCATGACTTGAGCATCCCAAACACACGCTCGATTACATTTCATGTTTGTGTGTGTGCCTCATTATGGAGTTCTTGTTCAGGTGTGTGTGCATTTCTGATGGGTGTCATCAGCCACGGCTCCAGTGCGCATCCAGCATCCCCCACTAGGTGACCGACAGGGATGTCCCCATTGGCAAATGTCTGGTACAGCTGTGACAGATGCCAGATATGGGAATTGTGGTAGCTTCCAGGGCAGCCAGCACACACATTCAGTATTATGCCCTGGGTATCACACCCGACCTGGCAGTTGATGGAGTAGAAGCCCTTGCGGTTGATGTAGGCCCTACTCCGCTCACCAGCTGGTGCTTTGATGTGTATGTGTGTGCAGTCAATTGCACCCACTACCTAAGAGTATTCCGCTATTTGATGGAAGAGACGCATATTGCTGGCCAATACCTCACAGGAATTGGGGAAATATACATGATCACCGACATGTGCTGACATGGCATTCAGGAACTAGTGCAGTACCCTGGATGCTGATGCCTTTGAAATACCCATCATATCACCAGTTGGTCTCTGGAAGGTACCTGTTGCTAGTATTCTTAGGCCAACACATACCTTGGTTTCCACTGGGATGGGTTCCCCTCTGTTGGTTCTGTGTGTGAGGTGTGGCCTGCACAGCTCAACAATTTGCTGCAGGAGCTCTCTGTCCACTCTATAGCGCTCCACTATCTCCAGCTCATGTAGCCCCTGGTAGGTTATCCTGTGTCTGTACACTCTTCTCCATCTCCTCACTGTGGGTTGCTCAGCAGCATTCACAATGGCACCACCCTCAGCATCTTGCACATGTTGCCTTATAATAGCAATGGCAGCCCCTAACATTTTTTTGTCTCAGTTAAGCTTTTTAAGTTTTCACTTCTCTTTGTTGAATGCAGTGTTGCAGTGTTTCTGAGAAAAAACATGGGGGAATGTTGTTTGCAGAATTTTAAGTGCTGGGCAGGGCTAGTGTACTGCCTGTGTAATTGGCTGATTCTGATTGATTTCACCTGGCAGCTCTGCTAGTTCTCCTTGGTTAACTTCCTACTACTTATTTTCCTTCCTTTTCCCTTTCTGTTTCCACTGGGGCAGCGCCGTGCAAACAAGCGCAAACATGCAAACACGAGCCCACACGGTTGCACACAGGCTTACACAGGCTTAGGTGGATGCACATCCACACACACAGGCTTAGACAGCCTTACACAGGTTTACACTAGCACACACACGCGCACACAGGCTTACACGGGTTTACACGTGCGCACATGAGTGCACACAGTGTAAGCAGGTTTGCAAGAAACTTTAGTGATAGCCACGGCGTACACCTTCAGTTTCTGGGTTTCAGTTTAGACAACTGTAGACACACCTCTTACATTCCTGAGTAACTCACAGAAAACACATGCCACTCTGCTCCAATAAGCTTACAGTCTTTTTGATACATACCCCCTCATGATGTCACTGATCTTCTACTCTGTTGCTCCCCTAATCCTACTCTTACACTCTAGGGACATGGTTCACATGGCAGGGAAAATTGGGATTCACTATCCTTAAACTCATTTGCATAGGATTGCCTACTAATGCTTGGTTACATCTCTCAGACTTAGCTTCCTCCCTTAGCAACCACTACTCAGTAGCCATGTTGTCTTCAGCCTGCCATTCACTTGCATGGCAGATGAATATTTTGAATAAAATCCCTATTTGTGGCCTTTATTTTTTGTTTTTCTGGTTTTTAGTGCACTGCACGTTTGCACAGCACTGCGCTATGCTTAAACATCGGAGATCGAGGAAAAAAAAAAAAAGATTATTTTTTATTATTTTGCAACTGATAAAAATGACAATGGCTGTATATTTGGCCATTGGCATGCTTCCTCAACTGGATGCATCCTTCATTTGGAGCTGTCATAGCTCCGTTTTGCTATTTGCAGAATGGTACTCAGTTGCCAACTGAGTACATTTCTGCAAATAAAACTACTCTTACTCGGACAGATTATTGTTTCCTGAATCGAAAATTTACCTAATTTGCATAGCTTTCAGCAGCAAATGAAGTAATTTGCATAAACTAACACTGTTCATGCAAGAGTCGTTTTAGGAGCTCTCTTGCATGCCCTTGCCGGTTGTTCCTGGATCGTTCGGCAGACATGTTGGCTGGCTAGTGTCTTACTGTACTCTTACACTCCGTGGAAGCCTTCGTGAATCCGGCCCCTTGTATAGAACATGGAAAAATACTTTTATATATAACAATGCTAAACTTGAACATGCAATATATTTAAGAATTTACTTGGAAGAAACAGCTGTATTTTTCTGAATGAAATTTAACAAGTGTTTAATGTTGTAAGTCATTTTATGACAAAAAAGTACTAGGCAAAAGTACTGCAATTAAATTAGGTACTTCACTTGTTCTAGGAAAGGAAAGAGGCAAAGATTAAAATGTACTTCTAGCTGAGCGATTTTTTTTAATTAAAGATTCACCTGTCATGCATCAGATCATCAAGCAAAGGAAAAAAGACACAAGCTGATAATAATTAAATTAGTTGCTTTACCATAACCATGCTATGACCATGCTATGATTGCAAATGAAAGGAAGTTCATTCTGTTGTAATAATTTGATGTGTCAAAGAAAATACACTAAAAACATTTGAAAATAAATCTCTCTTAGACAGGATTTAATATCCTTCATTTAGTTTTAAACAAACTGTGCATCTTTCCTTTTATCCTACCTCTCAACTGTCCAGATTTTTGCAGAATGTCAAGATTTCTGCCTCATACTTTTGGTCTGCCCCTCATAAATTTTGAGGTTTTCTAGCAAATCACTGATGACTGAAGTCACTAATTAATGAATGATAGACTTCATAACCATCAAAAAGTGCATGCTGACACAAATACCATTATTCTAGCTACTTTCCAAGTTTATAAGAGCAATATTTGAAATCTGTTTCTATTTTTGGGACTTTTTCACCTCATTATTTTAGGCTTTGTCCAGATTTTTGTGTTAAGATGGTGAGAGGCATGCTCATACAGATGCATCAGTTCACAGGTATATACTAGGCTAATAACCACCAGGGCCTTTATATGCCTAGCTCTGCAATCCAGCCCAACTGTGTCCCTATGTATCACAGGCATTTATTGGAGGGAGGGTGATAGTTAGGAAATTTCTAGCAGTTATCTGGGGAAGGTTAGTTTGGGCATTATTGTCTGCCTCTGTCTATCAGAGACATGGAGGTCCAGACATGGGATGAATTTCTGCTTTCCCAATCCATGCATTGGTCAAGATTATGTTTAAATAAGGTAACAGATGACTTCACATGGATGTAGAGCCTGTTCCTGACCATGGGGATCCTCTGAGATACATATTTGTCCTGACATGTCTTATTTATGTCACAAACAAAATCTGAATCCTTGGATCTAGTTGTTCTGATGCTGTTCATTTTGTAGATATGCAAAAGGCCCATCAGAGCTGGATCTGAGGATGTCTTGTATGCCAGGTACAGGAAATTGACTATACGAATAGGCTTTAAAGTAATTCATATAGGACAGTATGCTTATACTTTGGATTCTCCTGGTAAGAAACCTGGTCAGGTACATGCTGAAGGGGGCATTGTACTCAATGATGGGTATGGTAAGGGCCAAATAAAGTGGCATTCTGACTTCCTTTCACCTGGATGCCATTCCCTTACTTATAAGTTGGGTGACATACTATGATTTTCTTACTGCCTTGGCCACATGTTGATCAAAGCCAGATTAATGTCTACATATGTTCTCACATCCTTGACAACAGGGTCAGCCCTTAGGGATGTCTTATCGATAGAGTAGTTAGCCTGGATGGCAGTTTTCCCAACAGCCACTATAATGCATTTCTTGGCATGAGTTGTAATCTGTGACTTTGGCACCAGTCTGTTTTCTATGTCAGACCCTCTTGATGCTTGTGTTATGTTGGGAGCTATGATAGGTCCCAATTTGCAGTCATCTGCAAACTTGGTCAACCAAATGCTCTTGACTTTAACCTTTACCTGAGAGAAATAGATACCAAATAGGTGTGGTCCCAGCCTGCAGACCTCAGGTATCCGGCTGGTGACTGGTCTCTTATTGGAGATGGGCTCAACAATCCTGACTTCATGGGTCTTGTCAGTGAGTCAGCTGGCAATCCAAGGGGTTTGTGCTCAGCTTGGGGAGTTTATCAAGAATACCTAAGTGGGATATTGTATTGAATGCCTTAGCCAGGTTCAGGTAGGTGGCATGCACTGTTTTCCCCTCATCCATTGCTTTGGTGGCCTTTTCAAAGAAGTCCACCTGGTTTAGCAGGCATGACTTTCCCTTGACAAAGGCAAACTGGGTTAGATCCAGTGTCTGAAGGTTGTCTATATCTTTACTGATCATTTCCATGATAATTCATTCCATGGCTTTGCATATTAGATTAGTCAGAGAAATAGGCCTGTAGATTTCAAGATCAGTGGATGGTTCACATTTGTGAAATGGGATAACAGTTGCAGTCCTCCATTCTCATGGTACTAAGCCTGTTTTGAGGCTATAGTTGAAAGGTGACTCAAGTGGTCTTGATAGGTCATATTTCAAGCTATTTAAGATGATATTGTCAGGACCCATTGAAGCTGAGTTATTGGCTTTAGCAAGTGCTGCCAGGACCTGCTTCCTGTTAATAGTTGGGAGGGTTAAGCTAGTAGGTATTTCACAGCAGGAGGCAGGGGAGAGTGGGGATAAAGTTTGAACTAAATTTTTCAGCCAGCAAATTTGCTATGTCACTCTGCTCAGTGAAGGTGGCACCACTGACCACCAGTTCAACATACTTATATGTTGCCTTTGAGGTTTTGGACATAGCAATAGAAGGCCTTGTGGTTGTCTTTAGCCTGAGAGTCTATCCTGACCTTGTATTGGCCTTGTTGAATATATTTAGTCTTCTTAGTTTCCTGTTTAGTGAATTAGAGTGCTCTCATTATGGGAGTTGCTCTTCCTGAGTTTAGCCAAGACTTTTTTCCTTTTGTTATATACCATATTAAGGTTAGGAATCAACCAGTAAGGTTTCTTTTTATAGCTTATTTGCAGTTTACTTCTAGTAGATACAGCAGCCTCTATATATCCATGTACATGGCAGTACAGGGTCTCTCTCAATAATTCTGCATTTAATTTTGACAAACTGTCACTTAATAGGATGTAGTCTTCTTTGGAATAGTTCCTAACTGTTGTGGGGTTTACTGGGGATACTGAGTTGATTTTTATTTTGAAGAAGACAGCTTTGTAGTCCAATCTCACCAGTGAGGATGTAGAATTGGGTGGGGGAAGGTGGGGGTGTTGGTGCAGCACTCTCCTATATTGATGAGTACCTGGTCCAGCATGTTTGAACCTCGGGTGTGTGTGTGCATTATTTAGTCAGGGACATTTGTGTTAATAAATTGCAGGAGTTGTTATGCATGTGAGTATGAGGCAGTGTATGTTTCCCAGTCTATCGAAGGGTAGCTAACTTCTCCCATGAATAGGACATGTGGTTTAATCATAACTGTCTACGGTAGGTCTAGGTACAAGCTATGGGATTCTATGGATATAGAGGGTGAGCTATAGCTTTCTAGGATATTGCATAGGGCTTTATCCACTAGCAAATCACCATAGACAAATACCCTAGTGTTTTACCAATGTTGAGTTATGCTTGTTGCTAATGTAGACTGTGATATCTACACATTTTATCCCTGTCTGTGCAGCTAATGGTCTAAATGTGTTGAAGGCACTGAAGGATTGCACTACTTGAGTACTTTCTTTGGATTCAAACCAAGTCTCAGTAACAGCACTGATGTCTATATTTTCCAGAGTGAGGAGAGCTTGTAGGGTGTGGAGTTTCTTGTTTAGGCTCCCAGCATTGAGCAGTAACACCTTTAAATTTATCCGGGTTTTATTTGCCTAAAAACATTCTAAGGGAATAAAGTATTTTAGGTTGCCATTAACAGGTAAAGATTTTACAGGAAATGATGGTATGCACTTCTTTGGTGCTCTCACTTTTCTGATAACTTTATTTGACAAAAAAAATAAAAAATGGACCACACCAGTGGCAAAGAATGTAGCACTTTAATGAGCACCTCAGCACAACAAACCAATGACTAAGCCCTTTCACCCACTTTTTGTTTGGGCTTCTTCAGAGTCTAATTGCACAGTAATCATACTCACAATTTATAACATAAAATTATGTCACTTCCTCTAATTAGTAATGATATTGATATTAATCTATGAAACACAATGCCAACAATAAAATATTACTATTGTAATGTACTAAAAACTAAAATTTCAAAAACAAGTTAAAAATCAACATACAAATAAGTACGGCTGCAAACAGGACGTAATATTCTTCTAGATGAATTAGACATAGCATTACCTGCAGTATAACATAGTTAAAAAAAATGTATATTCAGATCACCATTGATCTCTGCTTTAATAAGGGGGCTATTGAAATACCATTGTTTAATCCAGGCTCAAACTTAGCATTAAGCCTGAATTGCCATTTAGTTTCTTTGATAGCAATCTCCAAGTCAAAATCTCCCCCACCCATTCTTATAATTAACTTTATCTATTTCAAAAAACACAAACTTCTTAAAACTGCTGCATACTGTACTGTGCACAAAAAAGTCTACTACTTGTCTTTTTATTTTTTTATATCCCTTATATGTTCTATAATTCGGTCCCTTAATTTTCTAGTGGTCATACCAATGTAAAAACTAGTGCACGATGTACAGGTTACTACATAAACTAATTGCTTGGTGTTACAATTACACCTCGCTGAACACCTTAAGGTTCTATCATAACCCTCAATGATGACATAGGGACCTTCGTTAATAAACCTGCATGCTCTACAGGCTCCATATTTACCCATTTTTGAATTATAATATTAGAGCTCTATCCATCTCATTGCATTCAAAAATATTTGAGGTTTCTACCTCTACTATAACCTATTTTAGGTCTCACACCTATTTTATCCTTTAAGCTGGTATCAAAATTCCGATCCCAACTCTTCAACAAGATGTTAACCAAATTGACCATGTCTTCATTATACTGCATGACCATAACCTCATTACCAAAAGAATTAACAGGTTTCTCATGAATGATATTTGTGTCTACCTTCAGTATGGGGACAAATGTAGTGTCTCTCTTTTGCAAAATTTCACGTTTAGTTTTTAATAATAATTTAATAGGGTATCCCTTGTTTCTAAACATTCCTATTAACTTGTACATTTGTTCCTTAAATTCTTCATCTTCACCCACTAGTCTACTGAGTCTAACCATTTGCCCCTTCACAACACTTCTTTTCCGATGGTGGGATGACAATTCTTGTAGTGTAACAACAGGTTTGAATAGTTGTCTTTCCTATGAATAGTTGATGTTAAAATTTCTCCTTTGTCACCACTCTTTTTCAGGGGAATATCCAAAAAACAATTTGTTTAGTATCATATCTATAAATGTGGTTATAGAGTTCAAAAACTCAATGAAGGGTGCTATTTCATCAGTTTCACCTTTCCATAAAATTAGGATATCATGCAATAATCTTAAAAATAAACCCACTTTGTGAAAAAATGATGACGGAAACATAAACCTCCTTTCCCATTCTAATAACACTAAATTAGAAAAATAAGGGCACATTTTGCCCCCTTGCTACACCTGCTGTCTGCCTAAAATATTCACCTTCAAAGTGTATAAAGGTGTTCTTCAAAACTATATCCATAAATTCAACTAACACATTAATTTTGTTGTTACTCAAATTACTCAAATTAGTTAAACTATCATGGAAAAATTCTATTCCAACCTCATGAGGTATAACAGAGAATAGATTTCACTACATCCACTGTAATAAAGGTGTAACTCTGCATGTTACTGATTTCTCGTAATTTTTTCAAGCAATGCCACAAATCTCTCAAAATTTGAGGAGTCCTTTCTAAGACACACTTTGAATATCTATCAATGTATGCTGCTAAGGGTTCTGTCAAAGGAAAAATATACTTTAAAAATGATCAAAACACGGTAGGTTCAGGTTAAGGCACTTTAATCTTGCAGCAAGGAGACAAAAACGTGCTAATACAGAGTTTGTCTAACTAGAATCAGGAAATGCAAGCATTTTTATACATTTTCTAATAAGACATTGCCTATCAAGCTGACGTAGTAAATCACAAGTTTTGTCATCATCATTTTGTAGTGATTGTTTTTACAATACTCTGCTGGTACTATCAATTTTTGTGAGAAAATTCCTAAGAAAAAAAACATGGCCTTGGCTACCACCAGTTAGATATATGCAATGTTACCATTTAAGGTACTATGGCTAATTCGAGCACAAAGCAAGTATATTTTGCAGTTCATTTTTCTAACAGTCCTTTGTCTATGTTATCTCTAACTTCTGCAGCTGTGCATGTTCTCATACTTCGAACACAGCTGATTGTTTAAAATCATTACATTACAGAATATTGCATTGTTCATTCATTTCTTCCTGACCTAGCAGATAATCACCTGCTTCTCTAGTACATTTCCAAAAGGCATAAACATGAATATTGCTGTGCTAGCAATTACTAGGTCAGAGGGCATCTTGCAAGTTTCAGAAAGCACACTGCAGTTTCAAAAAGCATCTTTTAATCTCATATGAAACTCAAATGTATATAAAACAGTGCATATAAAATAGAATGAAAAACGTGTTAACTTATTTAGTTTATTAAGCACACACATTAATACACATTTTTCTGACATTTCCCCCCTGTTAATACTTTTTAATTCTATTTTCAAAAGAATAAACAGTTTGCTTCTTCTTCTAACCTCTTCCATTCAGGATTTGCAGTTAAGAGAGTCATTCAGTTTAAACTTATGAAAGTGTTTCACATTCTAACAATTCTTCAATTTCAGTACTTTGATACAAAGTCTCAGAAACTGATATATCTATAAATTCTTTGATTAACTTTTTCATGCAGGGAATACCACAACAAATACATGCTCCTAATAGGAATAATCCCACACAAATGGCAATCAGGATGTTCATTATGATGGAACCCCACCCCCCAAACAAATTCTGGAAAAAGTCCGTCAGAGGGTTTGGGCCTGGTTTGGTCATAGCCGACACTTGCTGTATCACCTCAAGGTGGTTGTTTATCTCATGTTGATGATCAGGTATATACGCACAGCACTCTTCTTTGATTAAAGTGCACGTACCACCTCTCGCCGCTAGAGTGAAGTCAAGAGCCATTCGGTTCTGGAGCACTACAGTTCTCATAGCATTCAGTTCATCAGTTATCAATTCAAGGATAGAAAAAGTTGCATTACTCATTACTTCAAGAAGTTTAGACAGTTTTCGCAGCTCCCAAATTGATTTCACTGTGCCATATGCAGGTAATATGCCTGCCCACGATATGACAGCATCTCTCAAGTCCATGTGCGTCAGCTTGGTACCCACGGTATGATGGTCTTTCCAGCCTGCCTCAATCTGTCCCACTGGATTTTCAGGCTTCCTGACAGCTTTCTTGGCTACATCTCGGGTATTTCGAATATTTCCCTGAGGCAAAGCTGCAGTGTGTCGTATGGCCGGAACCAGGTACCCCAAAAAACAACTGCCGGACCAATTCTCAGGTAACCATTTATATGTTTTCTTACCACACACAAAATAACAGTCCTCTACCTTAGTAGTTACTTTGCTACGAAATGGCTGCCCTGCATGAAACATTTTCCTATCTATTACAGATAGTTGTTTAAAAAGTACAGGATTACGTTGCACTTGATCAACAGTCTTATGCATGGACTCAAGAAATGAGTCATAATTCGAATTACAAACTGTACCCATTTTGTTTGCTTTGGTATAACATTTGTAATGTACAGTTACATTGCACCTGCTCCAACCCACTTGAATTGTGTCATTCTTATAAAAACATACAATTCCCTTTTGTGTCACAGGCAAATACAGTGCTACTTTATCATATGCTTTGATAGCTACGGTGTCATAAACCAAATTTTCCCAGGTCTCATTGACCCCTAGGGGGACTGCAGTCATTAATAACTCCCTGTATGCTGTTGGTATGGCTGTGCAAATCCAGCAATTCAAAACATTAAAAGTCTCAGCATACACATGTGTAATTGCCTGATAAGTGTTAAAGTTCGGGTGCCAGTCTATTGTCGGCTCATCACGTTTAACCAGTTCAACTTTTGTGGTTGGGAAAAGGAAAGGCCACAACAAAAAGATCAATGTTATCAGTATAGCTATCAGAATAATTATGCAAGTTTTCTGAGGTTGTTCTGCATCTCTGTTTGCTCTATACCTGGTCATTTTGTTCTCGTTGTACAACAGTAACAAGGTTTTTGTCCAGTTCAAAGTTCTTAACCAGTTTACAGTGTGTCAAATGAATCCAGGATGCTCGCTCTGCGATCTTGACTGCAGTGGGTGTCGACAGTAGTACCTGGTATGGCCCTTCCCACTTCGGAAAACTCCAGTTTTTTCTCTTCACCACCTTCACCCAGACCCATACGCCTGGGGCTACTGCTGCTTCCGATGGTCTGGTTTGCTCTTTATCTGAAACAGAATTTAACTGCAAAAGTTTGTTATTCAAAAATCGCCTCATATACCCTGCAAGTGAACTGTCAGCCTCCTGCTCTGCAGGCATGAGAGGTTTCCATTGAGGTGTATAATATGCCCTCCCAAACAGAACTTCAAAAAGAGTTAACACTTTTGCATTTGGAACAGTTCTCATGCTCAACAGTGCCAGAGACAAACAGTGCACCCAGTTCTTTTGTGTCTCAATAATTAATTTTCTAAGCTTATTTTTCAAAACCCTATTATGCCTCTCTACTAATCCTGCAGATTGGGGATGGTATGCGCAATCATTTTTCAGAAAAATCCTGAAATAACGGCTAAGTTGTTGTATAGTTTGATTTACAAAGTGTGTGCCATTGTCACTATAAATCTTTTCCGGTATGCCAAATCTAGAAATAATTTCTTTAACGAGGACTTTTGCAACAGTAGCTGCATCTGGATTTTTAGTTGGAAAAGCTTCCACCCATTTGGAAAACATATCTATAATGACAAGGCAGTACTTCTTATTTTCGCATTTGTTCAGCTCTATAAAATCCATACAAATAGTATGGAATGGATACGGTGGTATAGAGAAACTCCCTTGCTTAGGTTTCAATGCCCCTTGTGCATGATACTTGTTACAAACATGGCATGCTGCACAAAAATTTTTTGTGTAGTTTGTAAATCCATACGTCGTAAACACTCGATTCACTAACTGTACCATCCCCCCTGTTGAGACATGGCACTGTCCATGGCTCAACAAAGCTGCATATCTAAACAAGTTAGATGGTAAAATCGGTTTCTTTTCTTTGGAGATGTACAGTCTCTTCTCAAGGATTGCTCCTCGTTTTATCCACTTCTGTTTTTCTACATTTGTAGTAAGTGTCTGCATTGTTTTTAACATTTCTAGGTCTAAGATCTCAGATGGTTGTAATTCCTCACTCAAAAGAAAAACTTCTGAAGCTGAAGCTGCTTGTTTTGCAGCTGTATCAGCCCTCGCATTACCTTTTAAAATCTTATCCTGTTGCTTGGTATGAGCTACGCATTTGCAAATAGCTACTTTCTGGCGTAACTGAATAGAGTCTAACAAGTCTAAAATAAACTGCGCATGGTTAATTGGTTTATCAGTAGATGTTATCATTCCTCTATTTTTCCACTGCTGCACAAAAACATGTACAGTAGAAAAAGCATACTGACTGTCAGTAAAAATGTTCACTCTCTTACCTTTTGCCAAGGTACATGCCCTTGTCAAGGCAATCAATTCTGCTGCTTATGCAGATAAGTTGTGTGGTAAAGACTTTGCTTCTAAAATCTCGGTATCAGAAACTACCGCATACCCCACTAGATTCTGTCCTGTAAGACCTCTCCTGCATGAGCCATCCACATAGTATGTCACCTCAGCATCATCCAAGGGAACATCTGTGAAATGTTTTCTAGGTAGTGTCGTTTGCTCAATCTCCTGCAGGCAGCAGTGCGGTTTGCCATCTGCAGGGGTTGGGAGCAAGGTTGACAGATTCAAAGTTGTTCATCATTCAATTGTCATATGAGGTTGGCTCAACAGTATAGTCATACAGGAAAGATGTCTAGCAGGAGAAAGATATGCTACTTTTTCTTGCAGTAAAATAATCGCGACTGCATGAGGCACTCTCAATGTGAGAGGGTGGAACAATACTACTGAGGCTGAAGCTTGCACTGCCATTGCAGCTGAGACTACTGCTTGTACACAGTGGGGCAAGGATCACGCCACTGGGTCTAGCTGTGATGAATAGTAAGCTATGGGGCATTGTTTGTCCCCATGCTGTTGTGATAACACTGATGTCATATAACCTTGCTTACAATCTACAGTTTGGAAGAATCGTTTATGATAGTTTGGTAATTCTAAAACTAAGGAAGAAGCTATCAGTTGTTTCAGTTTGCAGAAAGCTGATTCTGCTTCTGGTGTCCACTGTAATAAATCTTGTGCTGCCATCGGCTTTTTGAATATCAGGTTAGTCAGCGGAGCAGATTCCAAGGCATAGTTTGGAATCCAACTCCGACAAAAGTTAGTAGTACCCAGGAAGGACACCATTTCCTTCTTGGTAGTTGCTTTAGGTGCTTGTAATATTGCTGCTTTTCTGTCTTCATCTAATATTCTGCCTTCTTTGGATATTACATATCCCAGGTATTTGACCTGTTTTTTCTAAAGTTGCAGTTTGTATTTGTTTACCTTGTGTCCTTGAGTGGCTAAAAATTGTAATAATGCTATGGTATCCTCTCTGCATTCTTGCTGGGTGGGGGCTGTCAGCAGAATGTCGTCTACATAAAGTAAAATCTGACTGCCTTTCGGTGGGATAAATCCCGCCAGGTTACTTGCCATTTTTTGTGCAAATATTGTTGGACTTTGACAATATCCCTGTGGTAGTCTCACATATGTATACCATTTCCCCTGAAATGTGAATGCAAACCAATATTGGCTGTCAGGGTGTATCGGTATTGAGAAAAATGCATTGCTAATATCTACCACAGAAAAATACTTTTGTTGAGGTTTCAAATCATTCAATAAAGTGTGTGGATCTGGCACCGTAGGTGCCCTGGGTATAACTGCATCATTTACAACTTGTAAATCTTGGACCATACGCCATTCTCCATTTGCTTTCCTAACAAGAAATAAGGGTGTATTACATGGTGAATCAGGAGATTCTATTAAGACTCCTTCCTTAAGTAAGGCTGCTATTATAGGTTTGATTCCTATTTCTGCATCCTTTCTTAAGGGATACTGTCTCTTTTGAGGTCTAAATGCTGATTTTGCTGTGATAATAACTGGTCCTGCTGTACGAATAAGTCCTACATCTGATTTCCCTGTTGACCAGAGAGTCTCTGGTATGTCTCGTAAGGCTTTTTTCTCTTCCTCTAGTAAGAGTGCTATTCAGTTATCCTCACTTGCCTGTGAGTGTACAGCTGGGTGTGTCAGCGTTATCCAATTTAATTTCTGCTTTTGTACTCCCTGTTTGGAAAGTTCTAACTCTGTCTGCTTTTCCCACCTTGTGACTTTTTCTCCTAGGTCTGCCCACTTCAAATTTCTATCTTTAGTTAAACTTACATGTGGTAATCGATTAGATTTGTAAAGTGCTAGGAATTCCTGGGAAAATGAACAGCTTACTACACTGTTTCCTTCTGTGTTCCAGTACAAATTTCGTAATACTAATCTGTTGGCATGGTTTCTAAACAGTTCTTGCTCATATTCTTTATCAGGTCCTGGTCTGTCACAGTAATATAGAGTGCAATGCAACAAATGCTGTTTGTCAGTGTCAAGGAAGGGGGATTTACTGATGGCTACATTCATCAGTTCCTCGGTTACTGCCCCTGGACCAGTCGTAACTAAGTCCTGGCTGTGCCAATAAAATGTTTCACTCTCTGGTCGCACTACAAAAGTATCCATTTGTCACTGTGCTTCCATACCCTGTATAGTTGGAACTATGGCTATGCCAAATATCTGCATTAGGTCTCTGCCCAAGAGATTCACTGGGCATTTTGCAGAAACAACAATTTTGCTTTTCTGGGTTATCCCTGAAACTGGGTCAGTTATCGCTATGTTGTGGGAAAGTGGCTCCCGATACAGCTGTCCATTAGCTGCTTTCACTAATATGTAGTCAAGTGATTCTGAATTGTCTGGTAGTTTGGAAGGATGTATCAGGGTCCGTGAAGCCCCTGAGTCACACAGGAATTTAACTTCTCTCCCCTCTACCAGAAGTGTAACTTCCGGTTTTGTGTCTGCTAAGTAGAGCTCTAGGCTCAATAATGCTAAGTCCAAAATTTCATTTTCTTCATTATCTGTGACTTCATTTGCATCCTCTATTTCTTCTGTCACATCCTCTACCCCTTCTATCACATTTGCACTTGTCTTTTCTTGTTTATTCCTATCCAGTGACTCTTGACTATCATATAGTCATTCCTCACTCTCCTTATCTTCTGTGCTTACCTTCTTATTTTGCCTGCAATCCCTTGCTAAATGTCCCTTTTTCCTGCATTTGAAACATTCACCCATTTTCTTTCTCTCCTCAAAGTCCTCTGATCGTTTATCAGATTGTTTGTTTCCCTGGGTATTTTTCTTACCTTCTTCCCAGTGTACTACAAAAACTTCTGATCCATCTTCTACTGCAAATACTTGAGTTTTCTTTTTTTTTTTTGCTATTAAAATGCCTTTTGGCATGTCTTGCATATTCAAGTAATGACTGTAATCTACTTGTACAATGATCTACCATGTGCTTTGTAATAAAGCTGCTAATGGGTGCAATACTGCCTTTTAAAAATGCATTCTTTAGCTGTTGCTCATATGGGGAATCATGTGTTTGGTCTTCAGGTACCTGCATTCCACAATGGTTATTAAAACATTCTAATAATCTGGCATAATATCTATCAACATTTTCACCTTCTTGTTGTATGCACTGATTAATGCAAGTCCAATCAGCCCTAGGCTTCCATTTCTCAGAGATTCGGTCTGTCAGACCTTTCACTCTGTTGTCCAGTTCTGCGTTACTATGTGGGAGTGGTCTAAGCTCTGCATCTTTGGGATTCCAGTTGCCACTGATCATGTGCCAATCTGGACCTGTGATTTGTCTAACTACTTTCTCTACTTCTTCTCCATTTAAATGGTAACTTAACCTCATACCCTGTAAGTCTTCTAAGAATTTTCTAAAATTAACTTTTGGATGGGGAATTCCCTCTGTAGCTTTCCGGATGTCTTCCAGTGTCCACGGTCTATATACTAGAAGAGTTGGATCCTGTCCTGCCTGTCCTGCCTGCGGATTTGGTACTTCTATGAGTGGACATATCTCTTCTTCACTCATAGCTTGTGAATTTTTATTCATTTCATATAATTCAATATCCCCTCTTAAGTTGCGCGTTCGAGACCTGGTCTCGATAGGATCTCTGACAAACGGTTTTGGCTTTGCAGGAACAGTTGGGTATAGCGGAGGTGGATCAACTTGTCCACTCGCTTCATATTCTGGTAAGGGAAGCGGAGGGGGCGGAGGAGGGGCTGTCGCTATTACCAAGTTATTGTCTTCTTTGTCTAAGAACATTGCTTTTGAATTTTTAATCTTTTGTTCCCTGCGGTTTACTTCCTCAAGCCACCTGTGTGCCTGAGGGACTCCTAGTTGTCGCTGCTTTTTTAGCTGACCTTTTGCGTCTGTTTTAAGTTGTCTAACAAGTTTAATAAGTGAAGGTTTATCTAAATTACCATCAAATTTGTATTTAACAACCCATTTTGTATAATACTTAACATTATCGGCACGCTGTAATTGCATATATTTCGCGTCTTCAGTTAAGGGCGGATCTTGGGGACTTTTCGTGCACTGGTTTCCCATGTTGCCTTAGCTAAGTTAGAAATTGTTACGTAACCCTTTCTATCACATGGTATCATGATTTTACACCTTTTCACAGTTTATCTAGAATAACTGCCTACCTATTCTGTTTCCCTGATCTATGACAAGACAGCAATCTTTTTGTCCCTGATCTGCACATGCAAATCTCCCTGACAAAACAATACTGTAACAAGTCCGTGATCCAAAACAGAAAAAAGGTAAATTCCTGCTTACCTGACCCTCCGTGTGTTGATCCACCGGAACGTTGACTCGTCCTCCAATCCCAGATCAGAAACAGTGGCTGGCCTCTTTCGAATGACAATTCAGTCAGAGGTCTTTCAAAACAGAAGAGCCGATGTGGCCACTTCTCCATACGGGTACATGCCACTGGGCCCAATTCTGACCTGAGCCTAGAGTGAGAGATATTTCCGGTCCGAAGGACCAAACTGTCAAAGGAAAAATATACTTTAAAAATGATCAAAACACGGTAGGTTCAGGTTAAAGCACTTTAATCTTGCAGCAAGGAGACAAAAATGTGCTAATACAGAATTTGTCTAACTAGAATCAGGAAATGCAAGCATGTTTATACATTTTCTAATAAGACATTGCCTACCAAGCTGACGTAGTAAATCACAAGTTTTGTCATCATCATTTTGTAGTGATTGTTTTTACAATATTCTGCTGGTGCTATCAATTTTTGTGAGAAAATTCCTAAGAAAAACAACGTGGCCTTGGCTACCACCGGTTAGATATATGCAATGTTACCATTCAAGGTACTATGGCTAATTCGAGCACAAAGCAAGTATAGATTGCAGTTCATTTTTCTAACAGTCTTTTGTCTATGTTATCTCTAACTTCTGCAGCTGTGCATGTTCTCATACTTCGAACAGAGCTGATTGTTTAAAATCATTACATTACAGAATATTGCATTGTTCATTCATTTCTTCCTGACCTAGCAGATAATCACCTGCTTCTCAAGTACATTTCCAAAAGGCATAAACATGAATATTGCTGTGCTAGCAATTATTAGGTCAGAGGGCATCTTACAAGTTTCAGAAAGCACACTGCAGTTTCAAAAAGCATCTTTTAGTCTCATATGAAACTCAACTGTATATAAAACAGTGCATATAAAATAGAATGAAAAACGTGTTAACTTATTTAGTTTCTAATTAGCATTAAGTACACACATTAATACACATTTTTCTGACAGGTTCAGTTTTAGATACCCTTGCAGCCACTATTGGTCTAAAGGGTGGATTTGTCTGGCATTTGTGTATTTTTGGAATACCAAAAATTACGGGTGTTTAGGGAATTCAACAGTTAAAAAAATGAAACTCTTCACTATTAAAAGCACCTTGAGAAAAACTATCAAACAGTTGTAAATCTATTTTCATGTATGCCTTATTCATTTTGGTTAGAGAAACTCTTTCATATGAAGTGGCATCATTCAAAATGTCAAACATTTTAGTAACATAGTCCATTTTAGACATAATTACAACCCCACCCCTCTTATCGGGTTTCATAAACCTGACATTCTTGACTTTTTTGTCTCATTCAAAATGAATCTTTCATCCTTTTGCAAGTTATCAGAGTATTTGCATTTATTGCTAAGAAATTCCCTCATTTCAAACTCACAAGTCTTTTCAAAATTATATACTTTTGCATTGTTCGTTTCAGTAACAATGAATGGTCTTGTGTTCTTGTTGTGTGATCAAAAAGCAACCTCAAATATAGCTTTCTAGTGAATAATTTGAGGTCGACCATCACAGTGACTATATCAGTCTTAAAACTGTGTACAAATGTGAAGCCTTTTTTAATAAATCAAAATGTACAGTAGCTCTAAATCACTGAAGTTATACACTGAAAAATCATCTTTGTTGAGTATTTCTACCCCAGTGTCAAAATTAAATAAAGTTACATCAGCATCATTATCATAAGCCTTTCGTATTCCACCTCTTCCCTTGGTAGTAACGTTTGTTCACATTCCCCGTAGTTTGTTGATCTTGTTGATTTCTGAGACATTCTGACAATCTCATTTCTGGAGAATTCTGTAGAAAAACTTCTCTACTATTGTTACCACTAATATTATTTCCACTTTTGTTACCATTCATATTTCTAACCTCTATATCTCTCCCCTGATTGACAAAATTTGTCTTATTGCTTTTTTCAGTTGTTACATTTTTCGAGGGGAGTACTTTATTATCAGCACAGTCATACAAATCTCTTTGCAGTTTTCTTTGTTTCCTAATAATACCCTCCTTAACAAACACATTTAAGTCACTTAATACTTTGTCATAACTTGCCTTGTACTCAGCAAATAGCAAGTCACTACTAATACTGGCATTTAAGTCAATAATGTCATTCCTGAGCTTTTTTATCTTGCTATTGTCTTTCACAATAATACTCATAACCTCCAACCCCATTTTGTTGTACAAATCAGTAAGCTCTCGGAAAGCCATCGTGCCTTCTTCTATTCCATTTGGAAGCTTCCAAATTCTTAAGCCCTTCGGGACTTGTTTAAATAATAATGATTTCTCCAAGAAGGCATTATCTAGTTGCAATGATCTAAATTTCTTACACAGCTTCTCGAAGCTCTGTATCTGTTCCTTCAAAGGCCCATATCCACTCCCTTCTGGTTCCTGTTCTTGTGCATCAAAATTCAACACCAGAGCGGAAAACCATTCAGTCAATCCTGTTGAACCAGATGGTTCTTGACTAGCTGACTGACTGACCACTCGTTTAGAAGCTAATAAAGGGGTATGAAGAGTCAAGTTGTCAATTTCCAAGGAATTGAAGTCAAAACTCCTCCTTCTTATAGCTTCATCCTCCTTCATGTTTGCAGCCAACTTCCAAACTAACTCCATTAGTTCTTTCACCAAAATCTCCATATTCCACTGCCTTGTGAAGTAATATTACTTGTCAAAGCAAAAGAGCTCAAGAAGTGCAATGGCAATAACACTAGTGAGTCACACAAACTAATAACACCAACATGAGGTGAACCGCAATGAAATTGATTAAGTGATTAAAAGAAAATAGAAAATGGACAACACCAGGGGCAAAGAACGCAACACTTTAATGAGCACCTCAGCACAACACACCAATGACTAAGCGCTTTTACCCACTTTCTGTTTGGGCTTCTTCAGAGTCTAATTGCACAGTAATCATACAATTTATAACACAAAACAATGATGTAATTTCCTCTAATTAGTAATGATATTGATATTAATTTATAAAACACAGTCAAAAACAAAGTACCTAAATGTCTAGCAATACAAATGTTACTGTTGTAACATACTAAAAATGTTACAATTTCAAAAACAAGTCAAAAATGTAGAAGAAGATTACATCCTGTTTGCAGCCATTCTTATTTGTATATTGATTTTAACTTGTTTTTGAAATTTTAACATTTTTAGTACACCACAATAATAACATTTTTATTGTTAGACATTTAGATACTTTGTTTTTAACTGTTTAATAGATTAATATCAATATTATTACTCATTAGCAGAAATGACATCATTGTTTTGTGTTATACAGTGTGAGTATGATTACTGTGCAATTAGACTCTGAAGAAGCCCAAACAGAAAGTGGGTGAAAGTGCTTAGTTGTTGGTGTGTTGTACTGAGGTGCTCATTAAAGTGCTACGTTCTTTGCCACTGGTGTGGTCTGTTTTTTATTTTCTTTTAATCATTTAATCAGTTTCATTGAGGTTCACTTCATGTTGGTGTTATTAACTTTATTTGACAACCACTTCAGATAACCAAATAACGATTTAATTATAATCAACATGGTAGCAACAAAGAAAGAAAATCAAATTAGGTCAATTGTGTCAAACATACTAAAAGTTCTTAACAGTCTTAGAGCAAATATTTTAACAACACAGTTTCTGCTTGGTTTTAGACATTCAGACTAATGTTCTCTCTGAATCTCATTTTGCAAGTACGTGTCCTATACTGTGATACAATGCCTTGTTTAAGGAATCATCACCAAAGCAGGGATCTAGGTTTTAAGGAAATAGTTATCTGCCCTCTTGTAACCTGTGCAACATTTTACTTTTGTAGATATTTCTTGCCTATATATTGTAGCCAGGGCAGCCAGAGTTGCTGCTGTGTTTAATTCTAATCCTGATATTGCTTACTCTTGCTTCTAGATTGTAAATTTCAGATATTACTGAAATCATCTCTTCCATCAATGGTGGAGCCCCCTGCTATCATTATTTGGCAATTGCCTTTTTGACATCATGGTAGATCAAATAGACTTCTCCATTGTAACCAGTCTAATAATTGAAATACACACAAAAAGGTAAAGGAGTTTGTTTAAACCTCAACTTCCTTTTCCTCTTCTTCTGTAAATAAGACATCCAGATCTTTTCTAAACCTATCTAGCTTTCAACAACTTCAAATACATGGTCCCATTACCCCACCTCTCCCGTGTGGTAGGACCAGAACAGCATGAAAGAGCCCAGAAAATTATATGCCCCTCAATGTGAAGCATAAAACAATTTATGCAAGTACATCTGGGCAAGCTTTCTGAGTAGGCAGGATCTATTTTCATGCTTTTGGGTTACAGCAATTCTTTCTAAGACTTTGACACAGAAGTACAATCCCTTCCTTTGCCCTCAGAATTGTATTACAGTCTACTTAACACTCTAGATAAGTTTTCATTGTCTTGTACATTTATCAAGTAAATGTATAAAACATCTCTGTTTCACTGCAACCCTAACTTATAATTTATTTTCATGTATTTGGCCTTACATACCAAACATTAACATTATCCAATCTTAGTTTTAATTTTTTCCTGAAAGTTAGGCCCATGTGGGGAAAACCATTCCCCTCTAAAACTGTTCCCAATAACAACATTGTTATTAGACTGCAGCTACTTGCCAATTTTGCCTGGAATATCTGCAAAAATTCTACTGTCTTCAACAGGTTGAAGTACCTTCACTTTACTTACTGTCTAGAGCAGTGAATTAGCCCAGTCTTCATTCTGCTTGACCATTTGGATAAAATTCATTTTTCTGAGCATTATGTCTACATTTTTTTCAGTAAAGAGAGGCTGAATATATACCTTTACCTATTGCCAATACTTTCAACAGATCCCTCTAGACCATTTTATAAGTTAGTTACTGCCACTTATAGAAAAATTCAATGATGGAGGGCCCTCCAGTATATTTCATAGGTTCATAGGTGAAATATTAGGCTAACTGCCCTGTAGGGCCATTTTAAGCCTAACAGTGTTATCCTATTATGTGTTTACCCTTATCATGATTTTTATTCCTATGCTTCCCATTTATGAATGAATGTTTCTTGGATCATGACACTGTGTATTAGGTAGTGACATTCAGGTGCTAACTCTGTCCATTAGTAGTACTAGAGGTAGTCCTGGGATAAGTTTCCTTATTTCCATCCATTGATTTAAATTGTGTTTGAATAACGGCAGGGATGAGTTTTGTTTTACATGGATGGGGAGTCTGTTCCAGAGCAGTAGTATCCTCTGGGATATGGACTTGTCCATCCAAAAAATAAAACCTTAAAGGACACCCGAGAGAGAGAGATCAGCAGTGTTAACATACTGTAAGCAACCTATGTTTCACTCTCTCTCAATATAAAATAATTTTTTATTGGATCTTTCCCTGTTTATGAATGAGATATAATATTTATTTATTTATTTATTTATTTATGTTACATTTGTTTACTGGGAAAGTCCGATTGGACAGAATGTCCTTTTTCAACAGAAGCCCAGGGATAAAAGCTCCACATTTATAAATAATCCTAAGATACACATACAACATACAGATACAAATACTGATTCGATCTTAGATACAAGTACAAAATGAAAATACATGTTATACATTTCTCTGAGACAATCTTATAGTCTAGACAGGATACAAAGAATAGCAGCACTGTGATTGTAGGTAGAAAACAAGCAAGTTAAGTGTACACATGATTAGTAGGGGTATACTATTCAAATACAAAAATAACAGGTTGTGTTCCTTTAGCTGCCTTAAAACATCTGTTTCCTGACTAGGGTTTGTGCAAGAGCAGGTCCATGATTCCGACAGGTGTGATATGAGAAGTTTTTTAAGTTAGAAGTAATAGTAGTTGTTCTGATATTTAATGGCGGGGAATTCCAAGTTTTGGCTATGCAGTTAGAGTAAAGGGGAAACTCCAGCTGCATTCTTAGGTTTGGATATATTTAGGAAGGAGATGTTACTGGAATGGCATGCCCTGTTATTGGAGTAGTGTATTAGTAGATTTTGAAGTAGTGGTATTTTTTTCTGGCTGATTTAGTATTCAATGGGCAAAGGTGAGTTTATCTTAAGCAAGTAGATTTGGTAGTTCGAGCCAGGATAGTTGTTTTAAAGCCAAACAATGATGGGATCTGAAATTTGTTACTGTGGCAAACTTTGTGATTTTATTATAGCAAGTTTCGAGTTTTGCTAGGTCAGTTTTCTAAATGTTTGCAAAATTTGTGAGGTGTATAGTAGCTATGTATAAGATGGGTTGCTTGCTATAGTGGCCTTTGAAGATTTATTTACAGAGTATCGATTTCTGTACAGAGTTCCAAGTTTTTTGTGAACTTTTTTATGGTCTGTGATATGTGTATGTCGAATTTTATGTTATGGTCAATGACCACTCCAAGTAATTTTGTTTGGGAAACTGGATAAATAATTGTATGGTTTAATGATGAGATACTGAATGATGGGTAAGTGTCTGCAGCTCTAGTTTGCTAGAAGAGCATGAGTTTTGTTATCGTTGGGTTAAGTATAAGTTCTGCATTGTTTAGCCTAATTCCACAGCATTAAATGACTGCTGGGTGATTTTTTGGAGTTTTTGTAGTGCTGGGGTAACACAAATCAGGGTGGAATCATCCACATGTTGAACTATGGTGGCAGTATGAAGATTGTTAGCAAAGATAATAAAAAGGAGAGGACCCAGAATAGATCGCTGTGGAACTTCCAGGGTTACAGGCAGTAATGAAAAGAAATTGTATTGCCATTTTACAGCTTGCTGGTGTCCAGTTAGATATTGCTGGAACCAAGTAAGTGCAGAATGGCTAAGTTTAAGTTCTGAGAGTGTAGTTAAGAGTTTAGAATGGGAGATAGTATCAAAATCTTTGGACAGTTAAAGAAAGATAGAGGAAACTAAATTGCCTTCATTGCGATCACGGTTAATAATGTTAGTAAAGTTAACAAGGGCAGTGATGGTTCTATGATTAGGATGGAAACCATGCTGAGTGTTAGATAGAAGATTGTTGGTAATTAGATAGTTTAACATTTGTGAAAGGATGCACCTCTCAAGTATTTTTGATAATGGTGATAGTATAGCTATTGGCCAGTAATTTGATAATTCTTTTGAGTTTCCACCATTATGTAGTGAGATGATATGTAATACTTTTCAAGTGTTAGGGAATTGTTGTTCTGAGATGGATCTATTTATTAATATAGATTATATTCCTTCTGCAATGATTTTTAACTATTCACCAGGTAGATAATCAGCAGCAAGTGTAGTAGGTTTAAGCCTTTTGCAATATTTAACTAGGGTGCTTATTGGGACAGGTTGGAAAAATAAGTTATTGAGTACTAGTTTGGGTATTATGTGAGTCTATGTAGGGGAAGAACAGTTATTGCTGAGGGCTAGTAAGGATTCAGTGAAGTATCTGTTAAATTGTGAGGCTGTGTTGTCCTTAGTATCAATGAGTGTTGGAGAGGGAGTACTAGTCTGTCCTGGCTGTAGGATTTTTTGATGGGAGACCAGAATATTTGTGGGTTTCTTTGATTTATTTTTCATTGGACACAGCTATAGAAATTTATTTTGTCCTTATTTCATAGTTCTTGATAAGTTTGTTTGTTAGTTGTAGTTTTGTCGTTGAGCCATTTCTCCCAGGACATAACTTTAGTTTTTAATAGACATCTTGTTTCTTTGGTTAGCCAGGGGGGCACAATTCGATTTTATCCTTATTGTTCTGGGGGGGGGGGCAAGATGTTTAGGATATTGAGGAAGGTTGAGTTGCAGTATCTAAAGGGAGATCTTTGAGTGGTGCCCAGTTGCATTTTTCTAAACTAGTTATGAAGTCTTAGGGATACATTTTTTCTTATCTTGGATTTGGTGGTAGGTGGGTATGTTTATGTGGATTTATGTGGTGTCAGATAATGTAAGTTGATATATGATTACTGAGGCTGTATAAGAGACAGCCAGAGTGTAGGAATAAATTTGGCCTGTTTGTAAGTATCCAGTCTAGAACTGAATGTTTATTTGATGTTTTGTCTACTCTAGTACAAGTTTGGATTGTTTGTGAGAAACCGTGTAGGCTAGTGTGGTCAGTGGGAGTTTGACAGATACAGGAGAGCCAGACCACATTCAAGTTAGCCATTATAATTGTTTCCTGAGGGGCGGATGTTGCTGTCCAATTTAGGATGTGTTCTAGAGTAGTCAGATTGTTCCCAGGTGAGATATAGGGTCCTACTATGTTCAGATGTTTCTTTGCATTATTTGTTAGTTTAGTAAACAGTATTTGGGTGTTGTTAATTTTTGGGATGGTTAAGTCTAGAGTTTTTTTAATTGAGACGGTTTTTGTATAGAAAGGCTATGCCACCACCTCTTTTCTGTTGTCTATCTAGCCTATGTATGTTGTTTTCTTGCGGGAAGTATTTTTTTTGTTAGAGATGTCTGGTTTTAGCCATGTTTCTGTTATAAGAGCTATATCTGGAGTATATACAGCAAGTGTAGCATGCAATTCTTAAATTTTGTTCATGATGCTCCTGAGATTTATATTAAGTAGTAGTAAATCTGTAGCTTTTCTGGGGAGAGTTAATAGTTGTTGGGGATGGGTTGGGATGTGAAGATCTATATGGGTTGCATTTGTTTGGGGCCAGGGTTGGGGTGAATGTTCCAACTAAGTACACACTGTGATGCAATGAGAACTATAAATTTTAAGTATTTTTATATAAACTTATCTTATTTCTGTATAATAATAAGATAAGATTGTTGTGTGAGTAAGGTAAATGGTGCATGGTTTATGTTTGTGGAATTATAGATAGTTGATGCTGTTATTAAATTTGTATGTTTTAATTGTAAAGGATTTGGGAAGGGGGTAGTGTATGTAGATTGTTGTTAAGTTCTGTAGGAGAAGAGGTTATGTGAGCTGTAATAGATATAAATAGCAGATTTGATTGGTATAAAGTTGCCATATTGTTTACTGCTAATGTTTCAGATATGTCAGTAATAACGTTATGGGTGGGTAGGAATAATTGTTACTTGTAAATGAGTTTTGAAATGTGGGGGATTTAAAACTATTCTTTTGACCAGTTATGACTTACTACACTAAAAGATGTAAAGTAGCAGGTAGTTAAGCAAGTGGACTGTGATATATGTGAGTTAGTATGAAACAGTTTAATTGGATAACTGGAATATTTTTTTGGCAGCAACATAGGAAACCTCAGGAGACTGACAGTCTATTAAACTGAAGTTCCAGGTTGTTAATGGATTAATTGGAATTTCGGTCAAAATACTCCCTTGATAGTCTATCAGGGTCCTGGAACCTACCTAAAAGCTGCTTAATAAATATGCTCCATATCCCCTCCCACTTCATTCATCCCATAAGACCCTTGTATTGTGATGCATCAAGCTGTTATAAGGGAACATTCTTCAGTCTCTTCTTTTCTAGAGACCACTTCAGTTTAATGACCATTCAGTCTTTCACCAAACTTCTCAAATGCTTGAAAGCTCTCTAGGGTCATAGTTGACAGACCTTCCTGCCTTTATCCTGTGGCTTCATTACTAATTTGTTTTCCTTCTGCTATCTGTCTAAGGATAAAAGGATCATAGGGGGTTACTAGGCTAATGGTCCAAGAGCCTTTTTAAGCCTAGCCATTCAAGCCCATTTACTGATGCCCATGTACTAGAAAGGCTTTGGTAAGGATGTAAATTTTAAAATTTTATAATAAATCCCAAACCTCCACATTCTATTCAATGGAACATGTTCCATTTCCAGAGTCATAAGTTATAGGGCATAATCAGAAATAGCAGTTGAGGATGAATAAAAGTCATTCATAAAATAAACATAAGAGGGTGAGTTTGACACAGTGGTTAAGGATTTCACCTCATGGACACAAAGAACATTGAATCTGACCTCAGGTTACTGGCTAGGCTTAAAATGGCTCATCAAAGCAGTTAGTGTACTACTCGCATATTAACATGCTGGGCAGGTATTAGTGCTTTATTAATACAAGAGTCACACCTGTGTAATGATGGAAAAGTAGTATAGTTATCCTCTTGTAACCCACTGTGCCCAGTTATATTAAACTAATCCCTTCTCTTACAGTAGATGGTGAGCATGTCCTCTAAAAATGGACCAGGTATGAAAGTAATCATGGGTATGCTTTTTCATGGCTAAATAACTGACTTGATTAACAAATAAAGTTAATATAAAAATAAACAATTCCTGTTTTTATATTACTAGTTATTTCTAATTCCCTTTTCACATCAGTAAATTATAATTATTTATGTCCAGTATAGACATGTGTCTTGTTAAATTCATGCAAGATTATTTGATCACAAAACATCTGCAGTCAAGCAATGGCTTTCTCAAGGTTGCATAACTTGCATACAAAAAAAATGCAGAGTGGCAAGCCCCTCTGAATTCCACCCAACATGGTGGCAAACCTCCACACCTTCAAACTTTATCTATGTTTATATCTATGTATCTCTCTCTCTCTCTTTCTCGCTCTGTCTCTCTCTCTCAGCTATACATACATATACACACACACACACACACACACACACACACACACACACACACACACACACACACACACACACACACATATATATATATATATATATATATATATATATGGGTCTAGGACTATTCACTGAAAGCACATTTCACTCAAACACATTTCACTGTGCACAATTCACTGAAAACACATTTCACTGAAAGTTATATATGGTCTTTTCCCCACTGTAGTGTGACCCTGGAGTTAGAATATATAGTAAGGGGGTGTGTGGGGGGTACCGTTCCCTACCTATTTGAAATATTTTGAATTATACACATGGATACTTGCAATTTCAATAAATTCCTATTTTCTAAACTTAATATATATCCCCCCACACCCCCTTACTATTACTATATATACTAACTCCAGGGTCACACTACAGTGGGGAAAAGGCCATACATAACCTTAAATGAAATGTGTTTCACTGAATTGAGTTTTCAGTGAATTGTGCTTTCAGTGATTTGTGCACACTCATTTGAGTTTTAGTGAAATGTTCTTTCAGTGAATAGTCCTAGACCCATACATATATATATATTATATGTGTATGTGTGTGTGTGTGTGTGTGTGTGTGTGTGTATATATATATATATATATATATATATATATATATATATATATATATATATTATAATATATATATATATATAATATATATATATATATATATATATATATATATATATATATATATATATATATATTTATACTGTAACTGTGTGTGTGTATACACAGAGACACACAGACACACACACACACACACACACACACACACACACACACACACACACACACACACACACACATACATATATCCATCCAGCTATCTGCAACCCCTTTTTCCCAATTTTTCCCATGGGATTGAGGTGTCACTTCAACAGTGACAATCAACTAGAGATAAGGGTTATACCACCAGTTGGCTAGCCCTGCCTTGGTAATTCCTTCACATGACACACTCGCATGCACACTCACATGTATGGCCAATTTAAAGCCTCCATATATAGATAGATAGATAGATAGATAGATAGAAATAGATTTGTATATATAGAGGTACAGAGATATCAGCTCTGAGATTGCATAGACATGAAGAGGGAAAAAGTAAGTAAAATGCTGCACTCATCTGCTCCTTCTCCTCTGAATCTATCCACCATGACAAGCTGCCAGTTTGACATTGATCAGCTATCTGGGCCAAGTAGTAGAGCATATGAGTGCAGTTTCAACAGTCTTCAGAAAGGAGTAGACAGAAGGGTTTTTCCTACTAATGTTAATATGGATCTATGTAAACCTAAGAAAGGTTAAAATGGATCTATGTAAATCTAAGAAAGGTTAATATGGACATATGTAAATCTAAGAAATGCTAATATGGATCTATGTAAACCCAAGAAAGGTTAATATGGATCTATGTAAACTTAAGAAATGTTAATATGGATCTATGTAAACCTAAGAAAGGTTAATATGGATCTATGTAAACCTAAGAAATGTTAATATGGATCTATGTAAACCTAAGAAAGGTTAATACGGATCTATGTAAATCTAAGAAAGGTTAATATGGATCTATGTAAACCTAAGAAAGGTTAATATGGATCTATGTAAATTTAAGAAAGGTTAATATGGATCTATGTAAATCTAAGAAAGATTGATATGGACATATGTAAATCTGCAAAGGGTTAGTATGGATGTATGCAAATCTATGAAAAGACTATATTTCATTATTAGTGCTGTATGTCTATATATATATATATATATATATATATATATATATATATATATATATATACATATATATATATATATATATATATATATATATATATATATATATATATGTATGCCCGTCCCCGGGCCTCCTATATACTGCTTGTGAGTCTCATCTTCCAGTTATCATGTCACTTGTGACTTAACCCAATGTCAGATCATATAAACAAAAAAAAGACAAGGATTTGACCAAATCCCTGACCTTTCATGTTTTTTATTTTACCCGTTTGTTAGCTGGGTAAGCATACTCCACAAAGAAAGCAATGCCCTAGAGTGGCTCTTCAATAAGAATCCCAAAGCACCAAAAATGTAAGTGTTCTTCTCAAAACATAGTGTAAAACTTGCTGCTACACCTTAAAGCATTTATTGCAGTGGTCAATGCTCCTGTACTATAGATGTGGAGGGCTGCATGCCTACAGCCACTCTATTTATATATACTGACTCTTAGATCACTATACCATGGAGAAGAAGGAATAACCTGAAATACAGCTATGTCCGAGTTAGTTTACATTTTTCTGTAATCCCACTTACAGTTCTGGAACATACAATGTGAACCCAAAGAAAGCACATAGATCACAATGGTGTATGTAATTACCTTTATGGCTTTCACATGGACTTGTTATTTATAAAACATGGAAACATTTAAAACACAGATTGCTTCATATAGTCAGTCATTGATCACCGATTGTGTCAGAGCAGAGTGTCGAATTTCATCAACGTATTTATAAGGCCCTGTAAAATGTATCACCTCATGTAAGGTACTTGTCACTGTAATAGTTTCCTTTATTTGTCTATAGCTTAAGCAGGGGACTAATCTGTCATTATGGACCACTTTCTTTCTTCATTTAGGATTAGATACATTAAACTGTGTCTGAATAACTGGTATGCTTGCAAAGGGTAAAGGGCCTCAACTAAAGGCAGTTTACGGTATTTCATAGTGAAGACTCTAGCTTTGCTGGGTCTTTCTTGTAGTTTTCACTAAATGGTTTGTCTATAGGACATTTTTACCCTTTCTTTTGGATGACATTTGGGATATTTTGCAGCCATTCTAATGTTATGGACATTAAACTTGTTTTTAAGCTTTGTGTTTCTAAAGTATGACTAAACAAGCCACTTGCATTGCAGTGAGGAACTTAACAAAAAGAGAAGTGAAACATAGTATTGCAGATACAACTACTGGAGTTTGGCTTCATTGGCCTGAATGAACCAATAAAGACTTAAAAAAGTGAAAGCAAAAAGTTGATAATTTAGATACCATGTAGCTGAAACATGGCACACTCTTACAGGGGAATTTTTCATTTGTTCCATGAGTCAAATTTGCATATGTCCCATGAGTCTCTACACACATGCACATATAGTCACGGTTTGCTGATACACACTATTTCGATTTCTATATCTATATCTATATATATCTCTGTATATCTATATATATAGATATATATATATATATATATATATATATATATATACATATAGACTGAGAGAAAAAAACAGTGTATTGGCAAACTGTGAAAGCTCACAAGATTGAACACAGACAAAGCAAGCATTTTACATCAAAGACTAAGCATCAAAAAAAAAAAAAAGAAAACTATTTTTGCAGGTGGCAAGCTTCCTACAGCCCTGCTAATTATATATACTAAATCTGAGATCACACAACAGTGGGTAATGGGAAAATTCCCATAACCCACTGCAGTGTGATCCAATGTAAAAGGCTGCTGGCAGAAACTCCATTTAACAGAACATTCGCTCACATCAGTGTTCACTTGTTATGCAGCAGTAAAAAGTATTCACTCATGTGAGTACTCAGTCTTATTAACTGCAACTATATGCGTATATATATATATATATATATATATATATATATATATATATATATGTATATATATCTACAGACGCACACACACACATATACATATTATATATATATATATATATATATATATATATATATATATATATATATATATATATATATATATATATATATACATACATATATATATATATAGAGAGAGAGAGACAGAGAAAGATTGATATATATTTAGATTACATATGGGAGTGAGTATATTGATCAAAGCTTCCTAATGTCATCATCTGTTTTGTTGACACACTTTGGTCAACAAAACAGATGGTCGACAAGTGTGTAATATTGAAAATCTCTGGGGATGTGGAATATGCCCCTTCCACAGAGATTGTGTGATCTTGAGAGTTAGTATATATAACCTGAAAGGGGTATGATGGTGCAGGGAGGCTTGTCCCTTGGAAAAAATATTGTTTTTACAATTTTTTTTTATTTAGGGAGCATGCTGTGAGGGTATTCCTTTCACATGAATACGGATGTCAACATTTGTGCATTTCAATTAAAGTGAGTATACGCATATATATGTGTATTGTGTGCACGCGTGTATATCTATTTGTGTGTGTGTGTGTGTGCATGTATAAATAAGTCATAACTATACAACATTTTAAATGTCTATTTTAAAATGAAAGCCTTTTCTGTATTTATTTATTTACATTTTTATGACTATGAGTATCCTGTGATGCACCGTTCATATTTACTGGCTTCTAAGAAGCTCAAATAATTGTTAGACTTAACTATAATAAATATTAAGTGTAATTAATAATCAGTTATGAAAATTCATAATGCCATGTATAATGAAATATGTATAATTAGAGTTACTGTTATAAATATTGCCTCACTCCCATTGGAATAACTATGGTGAATTCACTGCAACAAATTATTCACAAAATTTCTTAGAAAGTTGACAACCAACCCACGCTAAACACATACACACACACACACACACACACACACACACACACACACACACACACACACACACACACACACACGCACATGCACACATGAAACACACACACACACACACACACACACACACACACACACACACACACACACATACACATACACACACACACACACACACACACACACACACACACACACACACACAAGCCCAAATCACCAGATCACACTCACACTCTCATTTGTTCATTCACACACACTTGCACACACCTACCAGACCCCCTCACTGACTTTCCTACTGCTACCTTCCAAGAAGACACACTGACATACCACTCACACACACACACTCACTCACTCACTCACTCACTCACTCACTCACTCACTCACTCACTCACTCATGCACCCATTTTCTCATACCCTTCTCAACTCTACCTTATTACTTACCTCTTCTGTGATCTATAAACATAGTCTTTTGGCCATGTACACTATCATGATGTGGTAGGGCCAACCATGCTGATCTACACATTCATGAGATTTCATGAATTACTCAGCACATAGATGCCACCCAGGAGGCAGTTCTGGGAGAGAGAGAGAGAGAGAGAGAGTGCACATGGATAATTAGTATATGCCCCTCCCTCTGGACTGCCTCATTCTTATGCAGCACGGCTTTAGTCAGCCCTCCATGGTGCTCCAAGTCTTTGTGCTAGAGCACCATACTGTACCATGTTAGGCCTGTCTCTGAATTCATAAAGGTTACCACAATGTATTGACGAGCTGTACACATTGCAGTAACCTTTATGAATTATTTAAATGTGTGTCATCTTGGAGAAAATATATGGTGAATGATGATGTCATCTATGGAAATGCAGATGTGTGGAAAAAGTATATTACAGGACATGAAATGTTTTGAATATTAAAAATTAAATCAAGTTTAGTTATGGACAAAAGGATAGGAAGGATCACCTGTGAAATGTCTTAAATATTTATGCAAGAATATGGTTTTATTGTACAAATGACCTATGTATCTATGTATGTATACCATCTGTTGTAAATGTGGATGAATATGTGTAAATATGTGTAAGTGCTAAATTAAGCAGAGAAATCATTTTAGATTTACATTTTCCTCCCCTTTGCATCATCCTATCATAGGTTCATAGATAGGTACTAAGCTATCTGCCCGAGGGTATTTATAAGTCTAGCCAGAGTGTGTCAGCTATCTCTGCCCCATTGATTAATTAACTGATCCTCTGTCAAGCAGAGCCAATGAAATGATCCCAGGGGTGTATTTTCTGTTTCCTATCCACTCGTCAAGGTTTCTCTTGAAGAATGTTAGTGAGGGGCTCTGCCTAATGTAGTTTGGAGTTTTGTTCCAAAGCATGGGGAGTCTCTCTAACAGGAATCTATCCCTCCAGCATGCTCTATTTATTGTTGTGGCAAGGTTTAGGTCACTAGAGTGCATGGCTCACAGTGACTTGGATTTCTTTAGGTGGAGCATGTCCATCAATTCTGAGTTGGACGTGGCTTTGTAAGTCAGGCATTGATCACCTCTGAGTAAGCGATATGCCACTGTGTACAGCCAGAGTTTTTTCAGTCAGGCTGCATAGGACATATGTTTGAGGCCAGTAATCCTCTTGGTGAGGTACTTTTGTTGTCTCTCCAGCTGTTGGAAGTGTCTTGTGAGGTACATCCCAAATGGGGCATTGTACTCTATGATGGGTCTGATGAGTGATGAGTAGAGGGGCACTATAACCTCTTTATTTCTAGATGCTAACCCTTTAGTAATTAGATGGGCCACATAGAAGAATTTCCTAACTACTTTGGCAATATGATTGTCAAAGGAGAGATTACTATCTACCTGGGTTACCTCTTCTGTATTAAGGGGGCTGCCACCTATGTGGTAATTCATGGGTGTTTTGTTTTTCCCAAATAGGATGACTATGCATTTTTTGGCATGTAGATTGAGGCCATGACTTTGACACCAGTTGTCTGCCTCAGTAAGGCCCTTTTGGAGGATGTCCGTGTCAGCCGGAGAGTCAATTATGGCTCCCAGTTTGCAGTCATCAGCAAACTTGGTTATCCATAATCCTCCTGTGTTGCCTGTACTTCTGAGAAGTATATGCCGAACAGTAGGGGTCCGGGTCTACTTTAATTAACTGAAAGCTGATTCCAGAGAATGCAAATCCATTGACAGATATACATCGAACCTCAAAATGAGTGAACTCACAAAACCACGAAACTCAAAATACTAATTTATCATACTAGGCCAACCCCACCGCCCGAAACACACTACCCACCCAAACAAAACAAATAAACCACAATCATACACCAACCAAAACCCTACCTCTAACCCTACACTAAACCCCACATACACCACTATCTATGCACTCTCCTTAACCCCTCCCTAACCCTAAGGTCCGTAATTATGGCACACTTACCCTACAGAGCTATACCCAAACAAAATAAATAAACCACACACATACACTAACCAAACCCCTACCTCAAACCCTACACTAAACGTTAAATACATTACCCATATTACATTACCTATCTATGCACTTACCTTAACCTGCACCCTAATGTCCGTAACTATCGCACACATACTTTACAGATCTATAGCTCAGTCGGGTCAACCAAAACACTTCCACATTTCAAATTTCACTGTAATTACGTGGTTTTGTGAGTTCGCTTATTTCGTGGTTCGATGCATTTGTGTCGATGGATTCGTAATCGCTGGAATCAGCTTTCGGTTAAATAAAGTAGAATCAGGGGTCCCAGGACCGAGCCTTGCAGGACACCACTTGTGACTGGTTTAGAGTCGGACCCGGAGCCCGCTATTCTTACCATGTGAATTCTGTCTGTAAGCCAGTAGGCAACCCATCTCATTACGTAGGGGTTTATATTCAGGCTGGTGAGTTTTTCTGTAATACTCGAGTGAGGAATGGTGTCGAAAGCCTTGGCGAGGTCAAGGTAGGCTGTGTGAACAACCTTTCCCTCGTCTATGGCCTTGGTGACTGTCTTTAAGAAGTCAACCAAGTTTAGTAGGCATGATCTGCCCCTAACAAAGCCAAACTGGGTCAGGTCAAGTGTTTGGAGGTTCCCAATGTCTTTGTTAATGAGTTCCATGATGATGCGCTCCATAGCCTTGCAGACCAGGCTAGTCAGGCTTATGGGGTGATAGTTACCAGGGTCAGTTGTGGCCCCTCCTTTGTGGAGTGGAATAACCATTGCTGTGCACCATTCTATGGACACATAGCCTGTGGAGAGGCTGAGGTTGAACAGCGTGTTTAGGTGGGGGGTTAGTTCGTTCTGTAGTTCATGCAAGACACAGCCTGGGACACCATCTGGCCCCATTGACACTGTGTTTTTGGCTTTTGAAAGGGCTATTTTTACCTGTGCATTTATGATTTCTGGGACACTACACTTTTCCAGTATTGTTGTGGGCCCTTTTGGGGGTGAGAGGGGGGTGAAGTTTGCACTGAATCTATCTGCCAGGATGTTGGCAATATCAGTAGGTTCTGTATATTTTGTGCTATTTTGCACTAGTTCAGTGCATATCTGCGAGTTGCCACTTAGATTCTTAACATAGCTAAAGATCATATCATCCTATGGCTCCCCTAAACAGTGTTCCATGTCCATCTCCAGGCTTACCAACCACCTCCTACCCCTTCCTGATTTCATCTGATAGGGCTTGAACCGACATGGGGCCTAAGGACATCCTTGGGTTCTGGCTGTCATAATCAGCCATTTTTTTGTTTTTTTTTTTTTTATTTTACAAAAAAAATACTAATGCTTTGTATAGACGTTAAAGAAAACAAAAACAGCTTGTTTTCAAGTTTGCAGTATTAGAGATTGTATTTGAAAAAAAGAGAGGTGGTGATATGAAACTAATATTAGATAACAAAGACTATAGATAGATTAATGCAATGAAAGCTGATAAGTATTCCAGTTTGAATGATACTATCTCTTTAAAACCTGTGTTAGAAACAAGACATTTTAGATAGTAAATGATTAACTGTAGGAAGCATAAGTTGTAGTCTAGTGTTTTGTTATGATTTATATATATTTTTTTAATTTTATGTTCTGCTAAGTTTAATGTTGATGGAATGATTTTTAAATCTATGGATCATGTGATGTATTATTTTAAGATTATGGATGGGCTGCTACCTATAATATACTTTTAACTATTTTTAAATTTATAACTTGAAAAAGCACATTTGTGAAAACTTTTTGAGCTTGTTTTATTGAATACTTACACCACACTTACTAATTGGATAATAATACTGCACAGTAATAATTGGACACCCTTTGTAGTAGCTGATAAGTGTAGTTGGTGACAGTGATCACTACCTTATAGCCTGGCAGGAGGGGACATAGCTGGAGAACCTGTGCCAGCCTTCCCCAGGAGTGTCTGTGTGTTTGTATATAAACCAAATCTCAAAGTGTGTGTGTGTGTGTGTGTGTGTGTGTGTGTGTGTGTGTGTGTGTGTGTGTGTGTGTGTGTGTGTGTGTGTGTGTGTGTGTGAGAGCTACTTGGGCAGGGATATGAAGCACTGTTTGGACAGAGAGGGCACTGGAGGTTTTGGCTTGACTACTCGGCTAAGATCTGTACCCTATAGCTGTACCAGTGGGGAGTCTTATTGGGGATCTGGAAAGAAAGGGAGAAACCAGCCCCAGACTGACTGTGATCTCTGTGTGTTCTTAAGGGAAATTGTGCTTTACTGTGTATGTATTTGTTATCCTTCCCAATGTGGATGCCCCTCACTGGTGTTAGTGGTGAGGATTGAGGCTCCTTGATTACTGGGTCAGTGCACAGGCATCATGTGTATAACACTTTTTCTCAATTTAATATGGCTGATAATTCCATTGCTTAAACCATAGTTGCTTTCTTGGAGTTTGTGTTGTTGGGCTTAAGGAAAATCTATGAATTCTATTATCAGCACGTTGGATGACTGCATCTTTGTTTTAGAAAGACAGCAATGTTTAAAGTCATTTTCTTAAGTCTCTTATCATTACTATAATGCAATGCATCTCAACTAAGCTAATCCTCAACATCTCATTGGCTCAAATGGGTCATGGCAACATAAAGTATCTGTTTACTTGAAATAACTGTTTTTGTAAAAAGAACCATACTACCTTTTCTTGCCTGCAAACTCTTTTCTCATTAGTTACATCTTCAAAGTTTTCACTGTTTTTGTAAAAAAAACAAAACCTGTACACTATAGTGAGTAAAGTTTATATGCTAGTTAGACTCTACATTGATTAGTCTAGCAACTAATAACAACATGTGATGCTAAAACTCAAACTTAGGCTTATCTTTCAGGGATAGAGTTTAACAGAAAACCTAACATCAAAACAATGGAACATTAAAAAAGCTCTTGAGATGAGAATGTGATAGAATGCTGATATGGAGCTTAACTCTATGTCAACCAACACAAGGGTATGTAGTACATTATTGTTTTCTTTCTGACATTGCATATGAGGGAATATATATGTTTATGTACCATAAAGAGACAATTTTCTACAACACATCTCAGAACAAGGTAGACAGTGAGAGCTATATCCATAAAGACGTCCCAGCAAGAACTAAGAGTGCTATACATGGCTGAGGGTCTTTCATATAATTTTTTACAGAATGGACTTCAGGACTGCTGGGATATTCTTTAAAAATGGAATCAAGGTCTATGATAAGCAGGAAAATTGATTGTATTTTATAGGGTTATATTGTTCTTTAAGGTCAGCTTCCAAGAAAAACAGGTCTCCTGAGCGGTTTCATATAAATAGTAGAGGAAAATAGGTACCTAGATAAATGTAGGAGTCTTTAGGTAGACTGCTGGTAGTATATGGCAAAACCTTTGTAAACGGTACTGCAAAAAAGGAGAGAGGAAGGTTATTAATAATTAATATTGTTTTGCATAAACACAATAACACCAGTTTCAGAGGGAACATTTCAGTACAAAAGTAGACATATTTTTTCAATTAAGGTAGAAAAACAACCAAAACAGAGTCAAAAGCAAAAATGTGAAAAGATCAATGGTTAAAGTAAGAGATTATATCAGAAAACCAAATAATACAAACATCTGCCACTAGAACATAAAATGTTTTAAAACAGGAAGAGGAGATGGTTTAAGTCTTTTTATTTATTTATTTTACATTTGTTTACCGGGAGAGTCCAATTGAGCATAAAACCCTTTTTCAGTGCAGGCCAGGGGAGAAAAGCTCTGTTGTTAGCAAACTATTTTGTTAGTAGAAAGAAAATTGTATAATACAATACAGAAAAAAATAGTAACAGACATTCATAATGGTAAAAAGATGAACAGAATAAATTGGTCAAGTGGGAGACAAGACCAATAATCTTGTATAACAATGCTTCTAGAAGACAGTTCTTACAGTAGTAGCAGGTAGTGACATTGTATACAATAAAAAAGCAATTACGGTACTAGGCATATACAGGTAGCATAGCAAACTGAAGACTTAAAATCTGGCAGATATTAGTGGGAAAGAAAAAAAAACAACATAAGGTAGTCATATGGGTTAAATTCAATGCTCATTATATATGCAATTAAAATGTAAAATCAAAGTAAAACACAAGAAGATAATGATTGCTCATCAAGTAACAATATACCGATTTCTAAAGTCATTGTCATGCATTGCATAGTTCTAGAACTCTTGTTGTAAATGAGATATATAACTTGTTTATTTTGGCATTAATTTAAACAATAAAAGTCTTATCAAGGATATATTTTGATTCTGTGCTACAATTTTGTACAAATGTGTCCATGTGAGAAGGCAAAAGAATGTTGGTGCTCATGTGTAATTTCAAGCCATAAAAGTTATATAATAACATTGTTTGCAGGGAGTGTGGCCATATCAAAGAAATGAAAGGCTAATATCCTGCTGAGGTTTAAGTACTAAATATTTATGCATAAACAGATGCATTAAGGCACTTTGAAGTTCTGCTGAGCAATTAAATGTCCTTGTTATGGCCAAATAGCAAATTTAAGGGTCACAACAGTATAAACCCAAATGTCGGGCATAATTATTTCATGGCAAATAAACTGAGAAAACATAAAAATAGAAAAGTATCTGTTTATTAAACATGTCTAAATGTATTAGCTTAAAGGGTAAAAGTAAATCTATTCCTAAGAACTTTTTTTCAGAGGTATGTTGCAGAAATTTAAGAAAAAAAACTCATGTTCCAGGCTTACAGAATTTACTGGCAAATGCTTTGATCAGGAAAATGACTATTTTCAAAATGGAAAACAAACCTAACATTCTTTTTAACAATTGCACAGATGTAGAGTCTTCAAGAATATTTATCAAGCACTATAATAATAGAGTTCTTATCTTTTATGCTACATGGGTTAGTTTAGAGGATATTTTTTTTCTTTCACTGAGCTTTAGCCTTAGACTAAACTTTCTATCCCTGTCCTTTAATTTTGAAAGCTGTTCTCAAAACAAAATTATACTAGAAGTCTGCATGCAAGTTACTAGTGAGATATTTTACAAAAACACGTTTTAGAAAATAATTGAATTGCTTTGTCTTTTTTAAGTAAACAGCAAGTCCTACCTAGAAGGTAATAGCTTGTTTTTTTAGTAGCTAAAGAGTGCATTCACAAATACACACTGCCTATTTGCAAAGTGAAATAAAAAATCTGATTCCTTTTTTTTTTTTTTTTTTTGCTTATTACATCACTGCAGCATTGTGTGTGATTTACAGGCATCCTGGCTCAACATTATTCTGGGATACTGTCAGGGCCCTATACATTCCCTTCTTTTCCTTTGACTTGATGTGAAGTGATTTCTCCTGTTAAGAACAGTTATCAATGACTGAAAATGTGATAATGTTTGCTCCACATGGAAAAGTTCACCAAGTTTCTCTGCTACAGGAATTTTCTCTTTACATTTTGTGATATTAATAATAAAACAAATTCCTTAAGGTCACCAAAGGCAGCTCATTCTTCGACAGAGTAAATCAAAATCAAAAAGAAGAGATGCCACCACAGAGAAGGTTTATTGTTAAAGCACTACAAAAATAATAAAAAGTTAAAATCCTGGATGAGTGTTTTCATCCTTTTAAGGCCTTCTTCAGATCCTTAATAACAGATAATCAGTTCCTCTTTTTCAAAATGTAATCAGCCAATGAAATGTCATCTTTGTAGTCGCTGCCCTTGCAGTATGGGCTTCAAAAGGATTATACCATTCCATCCTGAGGGGTTGGTTGACTTGCAAGTCAGCTATCCACCTTGTGTCTATTATTTCTGTTTTGATTACAATATCGCCATGTCACAAGTTATCCAGTATTAATTCCAGTGCCATGAAATAAAATATGTGCCCTGGATTTGATATGTGTTGTGAGAGTGCATTATTTTTATTTTTATTTCTTATGTCACTTACATGATGGAGAATACATTCCTTGAAGCATCTATTTGTCTTGCCGGCATAAAAACCCTGACAGCAAGTATAGCTGGGCAGGTATATCAAGTCCTTGCTATTGCAGTCCACATAATTATTCAACCTATAGTTCCTATTTGTGATGGGATGTATGCATGAATTATTGCTGTTAGTATAAGCCTTGCATTTCCTGCATGGGAAAGTACCCTTCCTGACACTCATATGGTTTTGAACATTCCCATGTTTATAGCAAAGTAACCTCTTCAAGTTCATTTTATTTTTAAAACAGAAGTGTGGAGTCTCACCTACTACGCCCTTCAAATCTTCATCTATGGCCAGAATACACCAATTCTTTCTTACAATATCACATATCTGAGAAATATCACTACTATATGTGAGTAAACATCTGTGGTAACTTGTTTCTTCTGAAAACCAAATCTGATGAAGCAGGTTGTTCCTGTGAGAGTGCTCACCTTGGTTCGATGATACATATTGTGCAGTTTTTAATTTGGTCTGATGAAGGAGTTTGTTACTGTGAAAGCACTCAGCTTGGTTCGATATTAAATATTGTGCACATTTTAATTTGGTCTGTTGAAGCACTATGCCACTGTGAAAGGGCTCACCTTGATATGATGTTAAATATTATGCACTTTTTAATTTGGTCTAATGAAGCAGTTTGTTGTTGTGAAAGCGCTCACCTTGGTTCAATATTAAATACTGTACACTTTTTAATTTGGTGAACTTGAGTTTTTGATTATTTTATTGTGGCAGTGTTAGTTGCTGAATTTTTTTCATTTGATCAACCCGATCTATGTCTTAGGCCGGTGAGGACATTAAGGACATTGTGCAGCATCATATTGCTTCTGGGGAGTGTGTCTTAACTCTCATGGTTAAGGTGGTTGCCTTACAAATACAAGGTACAGGGTTTGAGTCTCACAAGGAATAAATGGCTAGGCTTAAAATGGCTCACAAGGGCAGTTAGCCTAGTATGAACTTATGAACCTATGAACCTACCCAGTGGAGCTTTGGGAGGTTTGCAGTCACTACTGTCAGGAGGTGCATGCATGCTTTCCCTCCTGTGCAACCTCCCAACCAATCAGCTCCCTGCATATGCAGCACAGGGCTCACTGGGCTCATAATACAGATTTTATTGTACAGAGCCTAGCCTGCCCCCCCCCAGGTTGGGTGAGACAACATCAGCCTCTCACTCCCATCCCGACCGCCTCTTGTATACCCCTGTAGCATGTGTGCTGCTATTTGAACCTCAGCTGCCTGGGACTCAGTAAGGTCTTTATACTTCTACATCATGGTGACTGCCTCAAAACCATCAGCTTTATCCACAAAGGTGAATATTAAACAAGAAAGCTAATCATAAAAATAAAATATGTAAATAAAAGGAATTAACCCTATATTTATTTAAACATTTCAAAACAAATTGCAGAATTTCTTAAAATATTACTATCCCTTCTTATATTCCTGTTATCTTTTTTCATTGATTTCCCAAGCCAGTTTGATAAGACTGCATCTCTCACTGGCACAGTCTAGTAGGCAGTCACAAAATATTAAGAAATGAAAGAGCAAACAAAACATAAAAACAGAGAGTAAGCGACAAATCCACATTGTCATTAGTTTTGTTATAGAACACTATACTTTGTTTCTCATGGATGTAATATTGCTGCATGCATGAAGTAAATACTTCTAAGTAGGCCAGCTAAGGCAGAAATGACATGCATGCATTTCATAAAAGAGTCTAGTTATATGTGTTTAACTACTCCTGATACCCAGTGTATTTGACTCCAAAGTAAACTACTCTATACTTAATAGGAAGTCTGCATTAATATTCAGATAGGCGTAATACATCTGAATGACCATAAATACAAATATAAAAATAGTACCTGCAGTTAAAAGCCGGCCTCTGTATCAAAGAATCAAACAAGTAATAGCAGGTCTGATTACCATTATGAAAAGCATAAAACATTTAATAAAACAATAAAAAGTGTACCAAGAGATATGTGCTTTCACACTAAGTGCTTCATCAGATCTAAAACATGCTACAAAGCCAATCCATTTTAAATAAAAAACAACAAATCAAAAAACAAGATCAGTTAACTCGGTAGTAAAATCAGTAATGTAATCTTCAAGCCTTCAGGACCGGTCTTAAAGGCACATTCCTGTTTAACCCTGGAAACGTGTTAGCTTGTAATGCCGCAGTCCATTTCATCTCAGCTAATTCACTTGCATTCTTCAGAACTCCTCCTCTAATATTCTGTTCAACAACTTATAAAGCCATGAAAGTAAATGAATGCCCCACATTTTCAATATTATGCCTGTACAAGGCATTAGATGAATTATTAGTTCTAATCTCACTCATATACTGTAGTATGTGTTCCTTAAATAATCTATTTGTTTTACCTACATAAAAACATATACATAATTTGTAGCTCACCAAATAAATTAAATTATTGGTTCTACAATCAGCGTATATCTTACAACTGTAACTTATAGCAGAAACTGGATGTATAAACAAATTAGTCTTATTAATCAAGTTACAAGCTTTACAATTACGGCATGGAAATGTACTGGATTTACTCAAAATACTTTTTATCCCCTTCTTCAGCCTATAACAGTTATCTTTTCAATGAAAAATTATTCTTAAATGCAAAACTAGACTTATTGCCTACAATATTTCTATTGCTATTGTCAGAAAGCAATATCCCTCAATTTCTTTTGATTACATCACAAACGATTCCCACATCACTGCTCTAAGTAAGTACCATTCTATTTTTCATTGCAGCAGCTTGCTTCTTGCTAAAAGTTTGCATCCTCATCAGACCTCACTTCACCCACTAGAGAAGAAAAATGAACTTCATTATGACTGTATCCTCTTTTAATAAACTCTTGCTCATTTGTTCATTAGCAGTCAAGAAGTCTTCATAACTAGTATGTAACCTGGACATTCTGAGAAACTGACCCTTTAACACGTTCTTATACACGTGGAGGATGCATACTAGAATGGTGTAACAAATTATTTCTTCTGCATTCTTTCCTATAAAGGAATGTATCATTTTACCATCATGATCTATACATAAACATACATCAAGAAAATAAGTGGTATGTATTGAATATTTCATAGTAAATCTAAAGCATGAGCTACATCCTTCTAAATATTCAACACTCTGATGAAACACTTAGTGTGAAAGCTCTTATTCCTTGGTACACTTTTTATTGTTTTATTAAAAGTCTTATGCTTTTAGCCACGGTAGTTGGACCTAGTATTACTTGAATGCCATAAACACAGAGTAAACTTCTGTTTATTGCAAATGTAGACAGTTCTGATTTTGTTTTGTTTTTGACTTGTAGTTGTTTTTTTTTCTTTTTCTAGTTTTTTAAACAAGGATGTAAATAGTCATGACTAAATATTAAAAAGGACTTTCATTTTCTGACGTTAGTATCTCCATAACTTCTGTGGTTTAATGACATCCTTAAATTCCTGTTTTCATTCCTAATCTATACTGTTAAATTCTCATTGAAATAAATGCAGCTCATGCAGAAAATCCAAACTCTTTCTTGCACAAGAAAAGATCCAAGGCCGGATTCATGAATGCCTATGCTTAATGCTGCTATTTAGCTTTCATTAAGCAGCCCTGCACTTTGAGCCCACCTGCAAAACAAAGGTAAGCAGCAAAATATGCTAATTAAGGTATGTGTAGCTGCAGTATATACCAATTAAGCAAATTAACTTGGCAGAGCTATTCAGGAACGTATAAAGAGAGGGGGTACAGTCAATACCTCTTTTGCCCTGAAATCCAAATCTCTTTGCAAAACAGCCACAAAGATACTTAGAAAAAAATGTTAGGAGTTGACACCATCATTAACCTGTATGTGCAACAGGCTTTAATTCACGGTGCTGCTGCTGCCAGACCTCAGAGAAGAAGGGCTTTCTAACCCTGTTTGACTTATCATGGACTGCATGACACAGAAATTGTAGAGTGATACAAGTTCAACAGGGATACACTACAGGAAATATGCAATATCTACCACTCTTACTTAAGACACCAGGAAAATTGTGGAGAACCCATCATAGTGGAAACAAAGGTACGTGTAGCATTACCTGTGCTATCTACAGACAGAGACCCATAGATGATATATTAGGGGCTGTGACTCCCCACCACTGGCCCAGTAATCAAGGAGCCTCAATCCTCACCACTGGCAACAGTGGGAGATGTACACAGTGGGAGGATGACAAGTGCACAAACAGTAAAGTGCAATTTTCCTTAAGAGCACACAGATACCACATTCAGTCTGGGGCTGTTTTTTCCCTCTTTCTCCAGATCCCCAATAAGACTCCCAACTGGCACAGCTAAAGGGTTGAGATCTCAGCTGTGTGGCCAAGCAAAGACCTCCAGCACCCTCTCTGTCCAACTAGTGCTTTGTGCCCCTGCCCAAGTAGCTGACACACACACACACACACACACACACACACACACACACACACACACACACACACACACACACACACACACACACACACACACACACACACACACACACACAGGAAAGTCTGGCACAGGTTTACTAGCTATGCCCCCTTCTGCCCAGACTATAAGGTAATCTTCACTGCCACCAGCAACTACTTGTCAGCTACTTTAAGGCCCAGGGTGTCCAATCTTACTGTGTAATGTTACTATTAATACAAGTGGTAGTTTGACCAAGAGCAATGCTATTAGGAGGCCTGCACAGTGTCACCAAATAGATATGCAAGTACTCTAAGAGCTTAAATATCTCTAGACAGACCAGCCACAATTGGATGGTTTAAATATATTTAATAATAAATAATAAAAGAACAAGGAAATATTCAGTAAACAATCACAGTTACTTCAGAGTTTAAAATCACAGGAAATATTAAAACAACATTGCAGGACAGTCTCAAATAAAGAAAATATCTGAGCTATACTGCACTATATTCGTAACTGTATCTAAGAGAGATTACTTTAGATTACTTTACCTTAGACTTACTTACTCATAGCAAGGCAAGACAGATGTGGTGAGTGGGTTTTCCAGCTGATGTTGTCAGGAAAAAGACAAAATACAAAATGCACTGTTTCTCTCTCTCTCTCAGAGAGTTCTGAAATTAATATTTCAGATATTACTGCTGTGGTTGCTGGCAGCATGACATCACTTCTTGTCATCTGACTATCATTTCCCAGGCTCACAACCATTGATTTTAGCATCTACCTCCAAAAACATGTAGACCTTAGATCTTTTAGCAAATGGTGGCAGTCGTAAAATAATTTACATTCCTTCACATTTAAAGACAATACAAAAAACTTCTAGTTTAGACATTATGTCTCTTGTTGCACTGAAACTGAAAGATAACATCTGTTTTATTACATTGTTATGAAATAATTTAATTTCAACTATTTTTTTCTGACGTTTTGTAAGTTAACCTTCGATGTGCCAGTTCCCACTGTTAAAACATATATATTTACACAGTTACAATAGTTTATATACATTTCTGTTATTTTGCAGTAGGGTACACTGTGGATACATCTTTAAGCTGAGTACTCTACAACATACCTCTTCAGCACACGTCTGTACAAACCATCTGATATAAAGTTCTAATACATTTGTAACACAAGCATATGAATCATGTTGATATTCACGAATGACACATAACCATTTACAAAATTCCAGATAGCTAGGCTGACAATATTCCCTTTTATGACAAGGGCATTACAGGTATCACTTTCTAGAATGTTACAAAATATTCTAAATGCAGCACTACAACAGGTGAGGAATCATCTCTTTCCCACATACCCAGAGGAGAGAGCAACAAACATGCAACATTTCTGTGCCATAGTACACTTCCCTGAGGTTCTGGGGGGGCATAGATTGCACACATGACTCGCACATATGGCACACCTATAGCATTTACACAAGGTTTGCTAGGTGTGATTTTCCACAAAGCATCTAGTGGGGAGTGCAAGTTATGCACTGCAACCTTGGCTCATTACACCCACGAGAAACCCACACAAGCACACTGAGCAAGGATACAATGATGCCTATGCTCAAACTAGGAGTATAATGGAATTTGTATTGCTCAGATTGAGGTTCTGGTATCTAGAAACATCAGGCGGTGTCTTTCAGTACAACACAGCCGCCTCTGCCAAAATACTCACAGACAGACTGTGCCATGTTGCATAATATAATTTTCAGGAAACAGCTTCAAGAAGGACAAGGCCCAGGACCACAGTTCCCTGAACCACAGACAGGGCCAGCAACCCCAGCAGATATATTGAGTCTGAGGGAGAACCACCAGCTGCAGATAATGCTGGCAGACATAGCTCTGTACAATGTGCCATGGCTGTGTCTAAGAAGAAAAGGACAGCACACATAATTACAACCTAGCTGAAAGCCTAGGATCTTAAACACATGCAAATATTAAAACCAATGCCTACCAAAATCCTGATCCTTTACTCAACCATGTAGTGGATGTGTTCTGTCAGCAGCAGACAGAGTCAGCCCCCAGGACACATCTCATAGTTCCAGGTATTAAGCAGGTAAGTGTAGAACCTTTAAAAAAGTTGAGGTATATAAATTATTACTTTCATATCAAATATTTTATGTCATTAAAATGAAACATGACTCAACTGTGCAGTAAAGTCAGCATTAGCCCATGACTGATTTATGGAATATACATCTATGGTTTCACATTATTCATTTCAGTATACCAATGTACATAAATCAACAGTGAGCAGGTCAATGTTAACATCATTAGCACAAGTATGGCAACAATTATAAGCTATCTAGTATGACTACATTACAAAGAATATTATAACAAATAGAATCAGGGTCAAGAATTACATAACTGATCATTTACAACTGAGCAGGAAAAATAAATATAAACATTTCTTTTGCCATACATTACATTAA